>NW_026691309.1:0-165732 GCF_020826845.1 Diceros bicornis minor
GCCCCCTGCCCACCTCGCCTACCTCTCCATGGGCCCTTCTTTCTCTGGCCGCTCCGGGAGCCCTGTGGGCTTGGGTTCAACCCCCCACACACCGCACAGGCCAAGGGCGCATGCGCGGACCGCCGGGGCCTAGGGCTGGCCTCGGGTGGGGGGTCCTCAGTGAAGGCCCCGCCCTCCCTCCAGGCTCTGACCCGAGCTGCAGCTCTTCCATCGCCGCCCTTCTGGACTCGGCTTCAGCTGTCTGCCCTCCCCTCCCCCACTCCCACTCAGCTTGCAGGCCGCTTCCCTGCCTTGAAAGCATGGCTCTGGCCCTGAGGGCCACAGACCTACTGGGCTTCAAGCTCAAGGCTCTGCCTGGGCCTGCTGCTTCGGCCAGGGGCTCATTTTTTCCTGGAAAGACAAAGCCATGCCTCACCCCACGCCTGCACTTTGCCACGGCAGGCAGCCCAGATGTAGGAACGGCTCTGTGGAGTCAGAAGTGCCGAGACAGGCAGATGGCACCAGAGGGTTTGGGGGCCAGGGCGCAACTGGGCTAGCCCCTCCTCCCGGGAGTCGGGGAGGCCCGGCCTTCCTAGTGCCCCAGGCCACGGCTCCGGGGAGAAACCCGCCATGGAGGGGCACGCGGGAGGCCCTCTGCCTGAGGTGGCAGGTGTCACGCCAGGGCCACTGCAAGCCTGGCTCGGCTTGCCTGCTTTCTCCAAAGGAGGCTGGCCGACCAGCCGAACCTGGCACCTGGGCCAGGCCCCTTCCAAGGGGACGAGTTCCAGAGGCTAGAGCCCTGGGGGCGGCTGCCAAGTCTCCTGGGGCGTGTGCTGGGCCCCCGTCAGAGGAGGAAGCAGCCTGGTAACGGTGTGCCAGGCCTGAGATCTGGAGGCCTCCCACAGCGGGTCCCTGTCCTGCCCAGGCCCCCCCGAGGGAGGACGATGGTCGGGCAGTGGCGAGCGGGGTGGGGCTGGCGCCGAGCCTGCCCTTGGATGCCCCGGGGAAGGGCGCCGGGGGATGGGCTGCCCCTGGCCAGGTCTGAGGGACCGACCCAGCTCGGGGCTGTCGGGGGCAGAGAGAGAACCCCCCTCCGCCCTTTCCCTTCAGGTTCTTAGGGCTGGCCAAATCCTTCCCAAGACAGCTTGTCTGGAGAAAATCAGACCCAGCTGAAGAACATGTGTCCATGGGGGAAGCCCGGGAAACTGAGTCTCCCCACACAATAGCAGAGATTCTCATCTTGCATCCTCTCCTGAGCTAATGACAAAGGTGGATGTCCCGGGTGGGTGGGCCTGTGGAATGGGAGAGGGGAGGAGTCTATTGTCCATGCAGAGGGACATGGAAAGACTTGTCTGAAGCTTATCCCCTGCACTGGGGTCAGGTCGGGAAGGGACGGCACAGAGGGTGAGCAGGAACCAACCGGCCTCTCTGTGGTGGGGCTGGCCCCGGGGCAGGCATGGGGGTGATGGCTGGAAGTGGGATGGCGCGTGAGTTGGCACCAGCCAGCGGTGGAGGCAGAGACTCAGAGGTCAGGGATCTCTCTCTCTGTCTCTGTCTCTGTCTCTCCCCTCAGGGAGCTGAGGAGAGTAAGGTGGCGCCCCCTGCCCACCTCGCCTACCTCTCCATGGGCCCTTCTTTCTCTGGCCGCTCCGGGAGCCCTGCGGGCTTGGGTTCAACCCCCCACACACCGCACAGGCCAAGGGCACATGCGCGACCGCCGGGGCCTAGGGCTGGCCTCGGGGGGGGGGGGGTCCTCAGTGAAGGCCCCGCCCTCCCTCCAGGCTCTGACCCAGCTGCAGCTCTTCCATCGCCGCCCTTCTGGACTCGGCTTCAGCTGTCTCCCTCCCCTCCCCCACTCCCACTCAGCTTGCAGGCCGCTTCCCTGCCTTGAAAGCATGGCTCTGGCCCTGAGGGCCACAGACCTACTGGGCTTCAAGCTCAAGGCTCTGCCTGGGCCTGCTGCTTCGGCCAGGGGCTCATTTTTCCTGGAAAGACAAAGCCATGGCCTCACCCCACGCCTGCACTTTGCCACGGCAGGCAGCCCAGATGTAGGAAAGGCTCTGTGGAGTCAGAAGTGCCGAGACAGGCAGATGGCACCAGAGGGTTTGGGGGCCAGGGCGCAACTGGGCTAGCCCCTCCTCCCGGGAGTCGGGGAGGCCCGGCCTTCCTAGTGCCCAGGCCACGGCTCCGGGGAGAAACCCGCCATGGAGGGCACGCGGGAGGCCCTCTGCCTGAGGTGGCAGGTGTCACGCCAGGGCCACTGCAAGCCTGGCTCGGCTTGCCTGCTTTCTCCAAAGGAGGCTGGCCGACCAGCCGAACCTGGCACCGGGGCCAGGCCCCTTCCAAGGGGACGAGTTCCAGAGGCTAGAGCCCTGGGGGCGGCTGCCAAGTCTCCTGGGGCGTGTGCTGGGCCCCCGTCAGAGGAGGAAGCAGCCTGGTAAACGGGTGTGCCAGGCCTGAGATCTGGAGGCCTCCCACAGCCGGGTCCCTGTCCCTGCCCAGGCCCCCCGAGGGAGGACGATGGTCGGGCAGTGGCGAGCGGGGTGGGGCTGGCGCCGAGCCTGCCCTTGGATGCCCCGGGGAAGGGGCGCCGGGGGATGGGCTGCCCCTGGCCAGGTCTGAGGGACCGACCCAGCTCGGGGCTGTCGGGGGCAGAGAGAGAACCCCCCTCCGCCCTTTCCCTTCAGGTTCTTAGGGCTGGCCAAATCCTTCCCAAGACAGCTTGTCTGGAGAAAATCAGACCCAGCTGAAGAACATGTGTCCATGGGGGAAGCCCGGGAAACTGAGTCTCCCCACACAATAGCAGAGATTCTCATCTTGCATCCTCTCCTGAGCTAATGACAAAGGTGATGTCCCGGGTGGGTGGGCCTGTGGAATGGGAGAGGGGAGGAAGTCTATTGTCATGCAGAGGGACATGGAAAGACTTGTCTGAAGCTTAATCCCCTGCACTGGGGTCAGGTCGGGAAGGGACGGCACAGAGGTGAGCAGGAACCAACCGGCCTCTCTGTGGTGGGGCTGGCCCCGGGGCAGGCGTGGGGGTGATGGCTGGAAGTGGGATGGCGCGTGAGTTGGCACCAGCCAGCGGTGGAGGCAGAGACTCAGAGGTCAGGGATCTCTCTCTCTGTCTCTGTCTCTGTCCTCTCTCCCTCAGGGAGCTGAGGAGAGTAAGGTGGCGCCCCCTGCCCACCTCGCCTACCTCTCCATGGGCCCTTCTTTCTCTGGCCGCTCCGGGAGCCCTGCGGGCTTGGGTTTCAACCCCCCACACACCGCACAGGCCAAGGGCGCATGCGCGACCGCCGGGGCCTAGGGCTGGCCTCGAGTAGGGAGGTCCTCAGTGAAGGCCCCGCCCTCCCTCCAGGCTCTGACCCAGCTGCAGCTCTTCCATCGCCGCCCTTCTGGACTCGGCTTCAGCTGTCGCCTCCCCTCCCCCACTCCCACTCAGCTTGCAGGCCGCTTCCCTGCCTTGAAAGCATGGCTCTGGCCCTGAGGGCCACAGACCTACTGGGCTTCAAGCTCAAGGCTCTGCCTGGGCCTGCTGCTTCGGCCAGGGGCTCATTTTTTCCTGGAAAGACAAAGCCATGGCCTCACCCCACGCCTGCACTTTGCCACGGCAGGCAGCCCAGATGTAGGAAAGGCTCTGTGGAGTCAGAAGTGCCGAGACAGGCAGATGGCACCAGAGGGTTTGGGGGCCAGGGCGCAACTGGGCTAGCCCCTCCTCCCGGGAGTCGGGGAGGCCCGGCCTTCCTAGTGCCCAGGCCACGGCTCCGGGGAGAAACCCGCCATGGAGGGCACGCGGGAGGCCCTCTGCCTGAGGTGGCAGGTGTCACGCCAGGGCCACTGCAAGCCTGGCTCGGCTTGCCTGCTTTCTCCAAAGGAGGCTGGCCGACCAGCCGAACCTGGCACCTGGGCCAGGCCCCTTCCAAGGGGACGAGTTCCAGAGGCTAGAGCCCTGGGGGGCGGCTGCCAAGTCTCCTGGGGCGTGTGCTGGGCCCCCGTCAGAGGAGGAAGCAGCCTGGTAAACGGTGTGCCAGGCCTGAGATCTGGAGGCTCCCACAGCCGGGTCCCTGTCCTGCCCAGGGCCCCCCGAGGGAGGACGATGGTCGGGCAGTGGCGAGCGGGGTGGGGCTGGCGCCGAGCCTGCCCTTGGATGCCCCGGGGAAGGGCGCCGGGGGATGGGCTGCCCCTGGCCAGGTCTGAGGGACCGACCCAGCTCGGGGCTGTCGGGGGCAGAGAGAGAACCCCCCTCCGCCCTTTCCCTTCAGGTTCTTAGGGCTGGCCAAATCCTTCCCAAGACAGCTTGTCTGGAGAAAATCAGACCCAGCTGAAGAACATGTGTCCATGGGGGAAGCCCGGGAAACTGAGTCTCCCCACACAATAGCAGAGATTCTCATCTTGCATCCTCTCCTGAGCTAAAGGACCAAGGTGGATGTCCCGGGTGGGTGGGCCTGTGGAATGGGAGAGGAGAGGAAGTCTATTGTCATGCAGAGGGACATGGAAAGACTTGTCTGAAGCTTATCCCCTGCACTGGGGTCAGGTCGGGAAGGGACGGCACAGAGGTGAGCAGGAACCAACCGGCCTCTCTGTGGTGGGGCTGGCCCCGGGGCAGGCGTGGGGGGTGATGGCTGGAAGTGGGATGGCGCGTGAGTTGGCACCAGCCAGCGGTGGAGAGGCAGAGACTCAGAGGTCAGGGATCTCTCTCTCTGTCTCTGTCTCTGTCTCTCTCCCTCAGGGAGCTGAGGAGAGTAAGGTGGCGCCCCCTGCCCACCTCGCCTACCTCTCCATGGGCCCTTCTTTCTCTGGCCGCTCCGGGAGCCCTGTGGGCTTGGGTTCAACCCCCCACACACCGCACAGGCCAAGGGCGCATGCGCGACCGCCGGGGCCTAGGGCTGGCCTCGGGTGGGGGGTCCTCAGTGAAGGCCCCGCCCTCCCTCCAGGCTCTGACCCAGCTGCAGCTCTTCCATCGCCGCCCTTCTGGACTCGGCTTCAGCTGTCTGCCTCCCCTCCCCCACTCCCACTCAGCTTGCAGGCCGCTTCCCTGCCTTGAAAGCATGGCTCTGGCCCTGAGGGCCACAGACCTACTGGGCTTCAAGCTCAAGGCTCTGCCTGGGCCTGCTGCTTCGGCCAGGGGCTCATTTTTTCCTGGAAAGACAAAGCCATGGCCTCACCCCACGCCTGCACTTTGCCACGGCAGGCAGCCCAGATGTAGGAAAGGCTCTGTGGAGTCAGAAGTGCCGAGACAGGCAGATGGCACCAGAGGGTTTGGGGGCCAGGGCGCAACTGGGCTAGCCCCTCCTCCCGGGAGTCGGGGAGGCCCGGCCTTCCTAGTGCCCAGGCCACGGCTCCGGGGAGAAACCCGCCATGGAGGGCACGCGGGAGGCCCTCTGCCTGAGGTGGCAGGTGTCACGCCAGGGCCACTGCAAGCCTGGCTCGGCTTGCCTGCTTTCTCCAAAGGAGGCTGGCCGACCAGCCGAACCTGGCACCTGGGCCAGGCCCCTTCCAAGGGGACGAGTTCCAGAGGCTAGAGCCCTGGGGGCGGCTGCCAAGTCTCCTGGGGCGTGTGCTGGGCCCCCGTCAGAGGAGGAAGCAGCCTGGTAACGGTGTGCCAGGCCTGAGATCTGGAGGCCTCCCACAGCCGGGTCCCTGTCCTGCCCAGGCCCCCCGAGGGAGGACGATGGTCGGGCAGTGGCGAGCGGGGTGGGGCTGGCGCCGAGCCTGCCCTTGGATGTCCCGGGGAAGGGCGCCGGGGGATGGGCTGCCCCTGGCCAGGTCTGAGGGACCGACCCAGCTCGGGGCTGTCGGGGGCAGAGAGAGAATCCCCCTCCGCCCTTTCCCTTCAGGTTCTTAGGGCTGGCCAAATCCTTCCCAAGACAGCTTGTCTGGAGAAAATCAGACCCAGCTGAAGAACATGTGTCCATGGGGGATGCCCGGGAAACTGAGTCTCCCCACACAATAGCAGAGATTCTCATCTTGCATCCTCTCCTGAGCTAATGACAAAGGTGGATGTCCGGGTGGGTGGGCCTGTGGAATGGGAGAGGGGAGGAAGTCTATTGTCATGCAGAGGGACATGGAAAGACTTGTCTGAAGCTTATCCCCTGCACTGGGGTCAGGTCGGGAAGGGACGGCACAGAGGTGAGCAGGAACCAACCGGCCTCTCTGTGGTGGGGCTGGCCCCGGGGCAGGCGTGGGGGTGATGGCTGGAAGTGGGATGGCGCGTGAGTTGGCACCAGCCAGCGGTGGAGGCAGAGACTCAGAGGTCAGGGATCTCTCTCTCTGTCTCTGTCTCTGTCTCTCTCCCTCAGGGAGCTGAGGAGAGTAAGGTGGCGCCCCCTGCCCACCTCGCCTACCTCTCCATGGGCCCTTCTTTCTCTGGCCGCTCCGGGAGCCCTGCGGGCTTGGGTTCAACCCCCCACACACCGCACAGGCCAAGGGCACATGCGCGACCGCCGGGCCTAGGGCTGGCCTCGGGGGGGGGGGGGGGTCCCTCAGTGAAGGCCCCGCCCTCCCTCCAGGCTCTGACCCAGCTGCAGCTCTTCCATCGCCGCCCTTCTGGACTCGGCTTCAGCTGTCTCCCTCCCCTCCCCCACTCCCACTCACCTTGCAGGCCGCTTCCCTGCCTTGAAAGCATGGCTCTGGCCCTGAGGGCCACAGACCTACTGGGCTTCAAGCTCAAGGCTCTGCCTGGGCCTGCTGCTTCGGCCAGGGGCTCATTTTTTCCTGGAAAGACAAAGCCATGGCCTCACCCCACGCCTGCACTTTGCCACGGCAGGCAGCCCAGATGTAGGAAAGGCTCTGTGGAGTCAGAAGTGCCGAGACAGGCAGATGGCACCAGAGGGTTTGGGGGCCAGGGCGCAACTGGGCTAGCCCCTCCTCCCGGGAGTCGGGGAGGCCCGGCCTTCCTAGTGCCCAGGCCACGGCTCCGGGGAGAAACCCGCCATGGAGGGCACGCGGGAGGCCCTCTGCCTGAGGTGGCAGGTGTCACGCCAGGGCCACTGCAAGCCTGGCTCGGCTTGCCTGCTTTCTCCAAAGGAGGCTGGCCGACCAGCCGAACCTGGCACCGGGGCCAGGCCCCTTCCAAGGGGACGAGTTCCAGAGGCTAGAGCCCTGGGGGCGGCTGCCAAGTCTCCTGGGGCGTGTGCTGGGCCCCCGTCAGAGGAGGAAGCAGCCTGGTAAACGGTGTGCCAGGCCTGAGATCTGGAGGCCTCCCACAGCCGGGGTCCCTGTCCTGCCCAGGCCCCCCGAGGGAGGACGATGGTCGGGCAGTGGCGAGCGGGGTGGGGCTGGCGCCGAGCCTGCCCTTGGATGCCCCGGGGAAGGGCGCCGGGGGATGGGCTGCCCCTGGCCAGGTCTGAGGGACCGACCCAGCTCGGGGCTGTCGGGGGCAGAGAGAGAACCCCCCTCCGCCCTTTCCCTTCAGGTTCTTAGGGCTGGCCAAATCCTTCCCAAGACAGCTTGTCTGGAGAAAATCAGACCCAGCTGAAGAACATGTGTCCATGGGGGAAGCCCGGGAAACTGAGTCTCCCCACACAATAGCAGAGATTCTCATCTTGCATCCTCTCCTGAGCTAATGACAAAGGTGGATGTCCCGGGTGGGTGGGCCTGTGGAATGGGAGAGGGGAGGAAGTCTATTGTCATGCAGAGGGACATGGAAAGACTTGTCTGAAGCTTATCCCCTGCACTGGGGTCAGGTCGGGAAGGGACGGCACAGAGGTGAGCAGGAACCAACCGGCCTCTCTGTGGTGGGGCTTGGCCCCGGGGCAGGCGTGGTGGTGATGGCTGGAAGTGGGATGGCGCGTGAGTTGGCACCAGCCAGCGGTGGAGGCAGAGACTCAGAGGTCAGGGATCTCTCTCTCTGTCTCTGTCTCTGTCTCTCTCCCTCAGGGAGCTGAGGAGAGTAAGGTGGCGCCCCCTGCCCACCTCGCCTACCTCTCCATGGGCCCTTCTTTCTCTGGCCGCTCCGGGAGCCCTGCGGGCTTGGGTTCAACCCCCCACACACCGCACAGGCCAAGGGCACATGCGCGACCGCCGGGGCCTAGGGCTGGGCTCGGGGGTGGGGGGGGTCCTCAGTGAAGGCCCCGCCCTCCCTCCAGGCTCTGACCCAGCTGCAGCTCTTCCATCGCCGCCCTTCTGGACTCGGCTTCAGCTGTCTCCCTCCCCTCCCCCACTCCCACTCAGCTTGCAGGCCGCTTCCCTGCCTTGAAAGCATGGCTCTGGCCCTGAGGGCACAGACCTACTTGGCTTCAAGCTCAAGGCTCTGCCTGGGCCTGCTGCTTCGGCCAGGGGCTCATTTTTTCCTGGAAAGACAAAGCCATGGCCTCACCCCACGCCTGCACTTTGCCACGGCAGGCAGCCCAGATGTAGGAAAGGCTCTGTGGAGTCAGAAGTGCCGAGACAGGCAGATGGCACCAGAGGGTTTGGGGGCCAGGGCGCAACTGGGCTAGCCCCTCCTCCCGGGAGTCGGGGAGGCCCGGCCTTCCTAGTGCCCAGGCCACGGCTCCGGGGAGAAACCCGCCATGGAGGGCACGCGGGAGGCCCTCTGCCTGAGGTGGCAGGTGTCACGCCAGGGCCACTGCAAGCCTGGCTCGGCTTGCCTGCTTTCTCCAAAGGAGGCTGGCCGACCAGCCGAACCTGGCACCTGGGCCAGGCCCCTTCCAAGGGGACGAGTTCCAGAGGCTAGAGCCCTGGGGGCGGCTGCCAAGTCTCCTGGGGCGTGTGCTGGGCCCCCGTCAGAGGAGGAAGCAGCCTGGTAAACGGATGTGCCAGGCCCTGAGATCTGGAGGCCTCCCACAGCCGGGTCCCTGTCCTGCCCAGGCCCCCCGAGGGAGGACGATGGTCGGGCAGTGGCGAGCGGGGTGGGGCTGGCGCCGAGCCTGCCCTTGGATGTCCCGGGGAAGGGCGCCGGGGGATGGGCTGCCCCTGGCCAGGTCTGAGGGACCGACCCAGCTCGGGGCTGTCGGGGGCAGAGAGAGAATCCCCCTCCGCCCTTTCCCTTCAGGTTCTTAGGGCTGGCCAAATCCTTCCCAAGACAGCTTGTCTGGAGAAAATCAGACCCAGCTGAAGAACATGTGTCCATGGGGATGCCCGGGAAACTGAGTCTCCCCACACAATAGCAGAGATTCTCATCTTGCATCCTCTCCTGAGCTAATGACAAAGGTGGATGTCCCGGGTGGGTGGGCCTGTGGAATGGGAGAGGGGAGGAAGTCTATTGTCATGCAGAGGGACATGGAAAGACTTGTCTGAAGCTTATCCCCTGCACTGGGGTCAGGTCGGGAAGGGACGGCACAGAGGTGAGCAGGAACCAACCGGCCTCTCTGTGGTGGGGCTGGCCCCGGGGCAGGCGTGGGGGTGATGGCTGGAAGTGGGATGGCGCGTGAGTTGGCACCAGCCAGCGGTGGAGGCAGAGACTCAGAGGTCAGGGATCTCTCTCTCTGTCTCTGTCTCTGTCTCTCTCCCTCAGGGAGCTGAGGAGAGTAAGGTGGCGCCCCCTGCCCACCTCGCCTACCTCTCCATGGGCCCTTCTTTCTCTGGCCGCTCCGGGAGCCCTGCGGGCTTGGGTTCAACCCCCCACACACCGCACAGGCCAAGGGCACATGCGCGACCGCCGGGGCCTAGGGCTGGCCTCGGGGGGGGGGGGGGTCCCTCAGTGAAGGCCCCGCCCTCCCTCCAGGCTCTGACCCAGCTGCAGCTCTTCCATCGCCGCCCTTCTGGACTCGGCTTCAGCTGTCTCCCTCCCCTCCCCCACTCCCACTCACCTTGCAGGCCGCTTCCCTGCCTTGAAAGCATGGCTCTGGCCCTGAGGGCCACAGACCTACTGGGCTTCAAGCTCAAGGCTCTGCCTGGGCCTGCTGCTTCGGCCAGGGGCTCATTTTTTCCTGGAAAGACAAAGCCATGGCCTCACCCCACGCCTGCACTTTGCCACGGCAGGCAGCCCAGATGTAGGAAAGGCTCTGTGGAGTCAGAAGTGCCGAGACAGGCAGATGGCACCAGAGGGTTTGGGGGCCAGGGCGCAACTGGGCTAGCCCCTCCTCCCGGGAGTCGGGGGAGGCCCGGCCTTCCTAGTGCCCAGGCCACGGCTCCGGGGAGAAACCCGCCATGGAGGGCACGCGGGAGGCCCTCTGCCTGAGGTGGCAGGTGTCACGCCAGGGCCACTGCAAGCCTGGCTCGGCTTGCCTGCTTTCTCCAAAGGAGGCTGGCCGACCAGCCGAACCTGGCACCGGGGCCAGGCCCCTTCCAAGGGGACGAGTTCCAGAGGCTAGAGCCCTGGGGGCGGCTGCCAAGTCTCCTGGGGCGTGTGCTGGGCCCCCGTCAGAGGAGGAAGCAGCCTGGTAAACGGTGTGCCAGGCCTGAGATCTGGAGGCCTCCCACAGCCGGGTCCCTGTCCTGCCCAGGCCCCCCGAGGGAGGACGATGGTCGGGCAGTGGCGAGCGGGGTGGGGCTGGCGCCGAGCCTGCCCTTGGATGCCCCGGGGAAGGGCGCCGGGGGATGGGCTGCCCCTGGCCAGGTCTGAGGGACCGACCCAGCTCGGGGCTGTCGGGGGCAGAGAGAGAACCCCCCTCCGCCCTTTCCCTTCAGGTTCTTAGGGCTGGCCAAATCCTTCCCAAGACAGCTTGTCTGGAGAAAATCAGACCCAGCTGAAGAACATGTGTCCATGGGGGAAGCCCGGGAAACTGAGTCTCCCCACACAATAGCAGAGATTCTCATCTTGCATCCTCTCCTGAGCTAATGACAAAGGTGGATGTCCCGGGTGGGTGGGCCTGTGGAATGGGAGAGGGGAGGAAGTCTATTGTCATGCAGAGGGACATGGAAAGACTTGTCTGAAGCTTATCCCCCTGCACTGGGGTCAGGTCGGGAAGGGACGGCACAGAGGTGAGCAGGAACCAACCGGCCTCTCTGTGGTGGGGCTGGCCCCGGGGCAGGCGTGGTGGTGATGGCTGGAAGTGGGATGGCGCGTGAGTTGGCACCAGCCAGCGGTGGAGGCAGAGACTCAGAGGTCAGGGATCTCTCTCTCTGTCTCTGTCTCTGTCTCTCTCCCTCAGGGAGCTGAGGAGAGTAAGGTGGCGCCCCCTGCCCACCTCGCCTACCTCTCCATGGGCCCTTCTTTCTCTGGCCGCTCCGGGAGCCCTGCGGGCTTGGGTTCAACCCCCCACACACCGCACAGGCCAAGGGCACATGCGCGACCGCCGGGGCCTAGGGCTGGGCTCGGGGGTGGGGGGGTCCTCAGTGAAGGCCCCGCCCTCCCTCCAGGCTCTGACCCAGCTGCAGCTCTTCCCATCGCCGCCCTTCTGGACTCGGCTTCAGCTGTCTCCCTCCCCTCCCCCACTCCCACTCAGCTTGCAGGCCGCTTCCCTGCCTTGAAAGCATGGCTCTGGCCCTGAGGGCCACAGACCTACTTGGCTTCAAGCTCAAGGCTCTGCCTGGGCCTGCTGCTTCGGCCAGGGGCTCATTTTTTCCTGGAAAGACAAAGCCATGGCCTCACCCCCACGCCTGCACTTTGCCACGGCAGGCAGCCCAGATGTAGGAAAGGCTCTGTGGAGTCAGAAGTGCCGAGACAGGCAGATGGCACCAGAGGGTTTGGGGGCCAGGGCGCAACTGGGCTAGCCCCTCCTCCCGGGAGTCGGGGAGGCCCGGCCTTCCTAGTGCCCAGGCCACGGCTCCGGGGAGAAACCCGCCATGGAGGGCACGCGGGAGGCCCTCTGCCTGAGGTGGCAGGTGTCACGCCAGGGCCACTGCAAGCCTGGCTCGGCTTGCCTGCTTTCTCCAAAGGAGGCTGGCCGACCAGCCGAACCTGGCACCTGGGCCAGGCCCCTTCCAAGGGGACGAGTTCCAGAGGCTAGAGCCCTGGGGGCGGCTGCCAAGTCTCCTGGGGCGTGTGCTGGGCCCCCGTCAGAGGAGGAAGCAGCCTGGTAAACGGTGTGCCAGGCCTGAGATCTGGAGGCCTCCCACAGCCGGGTCCCTGTCCTGCCCAGGCCCCCCGAGGGAGGACGATGGTCGGGCAGTGGCGAGCGGGGTGGGGCTGGCGCCGAGCCTGCCCTTGGATGCCCCGGGGAAGGGCGCCGGGGGATGGGCTGCCCCTGGCCAGGTCTGAGGGACCGACCCAGCTCGGGGCTGTCGGGGGCAGAGAGAGAACCCCCCTCCGCCCTTTCCCTTCAGGTTCTTAGGGCTGGCCAAATCCTTCCCAAGACAGCTTGTCTGGAGAAAATCAGACCCAGCTGAAGAACATGTGTCCATGGGGGAAGCCCGGGAAACTGAGTCTCCCCACACAATAGCAGAGATTCTCATCTTGCATCCTCTCCTGAGCTAATGACAAAGGTGGATGTCCCGGGTGGGTGGGCCTGTGGAATGGGAGAGGGGAGGAAGTCTATTGTCATGCAGAGGGACATGGAAAGACTTGTCTGAAGCTTATCCCCTGCACTGGGGTCAGGTCGGGAAGGGACGGCACAGAGGTGAGCAGGAACCAACCGGCCTCTCTGTGGTGGGGCTGGCCCCGGGGCAGGCGTGGGGGTGATGGCTGGAAGTGGGATGGCGCGTGAGTTGGCACCAGCCAGCGGTGGAGGCAGAGACTCAGAGGTCAGGGATCTCTCTCTCTGTCTCTGTCTCTGTCTCTCTCCCTCAGGGAGCTGAGGAGAGTAAGGTGGCGCCCCCTGCCCACCTCGCCTACCTCTCCATGGGCCCTTCTTTCTCTGGCCGCTCCGGGAGCCCTGCGGGCTTGGGTTCAACCCCCCACACACCGCACAGGCCAAGGGCGCATGCGCGACCGCCGGGGCCTAGGGCTGGCCTCGGGTAGGGGGGTCCTCAGTGAAGGCCCCGCCCTCCCTCCAGGCTCTGACCCAGCTGCAGCTCTTCCATCGCCGCCCTTCTGGACTCGGCTTCAGCTGTCTGCCTCCCCTCCCCCACTCCCACTCAGCTTGCAGGCCGCTTCCCTGCCTTGAAAGCATGGCTCTGGCCCTGAGGGCCACAGACCTACTGGGCTTCAAGCTCAAGGCTCTGCCTGGGCCTGCTGCTTCGGCCAGGGGCTCATTTTTTCCTGGAAAGACAAAGCCATGGCCTCACCCCACGCCTGCACTTTGCCACGGCAGGCAGCCCAGATGTAGGAAAGGCTCTGTGGAGTCAGAAGTGCCGAGACAGGCAGATGGCACCAGAGGGTTTGGGGGCCAGGGCGCAACTGGGCTAGCCCCTCCTCCCGGGAGTCGGGGAGGCCCGGCCTTCCTAGTGCCCAGGCCACGGCTCCGGGGAGAAACCCGCCATGGAGGGCACGCGGGAGGCCCTCTGCCTGAGGTGGCAGGTGTCACGCCAGGGCCACTGCAAGCCTGGCTCGGCTTGCCTGCTTTCTCCAAAGGAGGCTGGCCGACCAGCCGAACCTGGCACCTGGGCCAGGCCCCTTCCAAGGGGACGAGTTCCAGAGGCTAGAGCCCTGGGGGCGGCTGCCAAGTCTCCTGGGGCGTGTGCTGGGCCCCCGTCAGAGGAGGAAGCAGCCTGGTAAACGGTGTGCCAGGCCTGAGATCTGGAGGCCTCCCACAGCCGGGTCCCTGTCCTGCCCAGGCCCCCCGAGGGAGGACGATGGTCGGGCAGTGGCGAGCGGGGTGGGGCTGGCGCCGAGCCTGCCCTTGGATGCCCCGGGGAAGGGCGCCGGGGGATGGGCTGCCCCTGGCCAGGTCTGAGGGACCGACCCAGCTCGGGGCTGTCGGGGGCAGAGAGAGAACCCCCCTCCGCCCTTTCCCTTCAGGTTCTTAGGGCTGGCCAAATCCTTCCCAAGACAGCTTGTCTGGAGAAAATCAGACCCAGCTGAAGAACATGTGTCCATGGGGGAAGCCCGGGAAACTGAGTCTCCCCACACAATAGCAGAGATTCTCATCTTGCATCCTCTCCTGAGCTAATGACCAAGGTGGATGTCCCGGGTGGGTGGGCCTGTGGAATGGGAGAGGGGAGGAAGTCTATTGTCATGCAGAGGGACATGGAAAGACTTGTCTGAAGCTTATCCCCTGCACTGGGGTCAGGTCGGGAAGGGACGGCACAGAGGTGAGCAGGAACCAACCGGCCTCTCTGTGGTGGGGCTGGCCCCGGGGCAGGCGTGGGGGGTGATGGCTGGAAGTGGGATGGCGCGTGAGTTGGCACCAGCCAGCGGTGGAGGCAGAGACTCAGAGGTCAGGGATCTCTCTCTCTGTCTCTGTCTCTGTCTCTCTCCCTCAGGGAGCTGAGGAGAGTAAGGTGGCGCCCCCTGCCCACCTCGCCTACCTCTCCATGGGCCCTTCTTTCTCTGGCCGCTCCGGGAGCCCTGTGGGCTTGGGTTCAACCCCCCACACACCGCACAGGCCAAGGGCGCATGCGCGACCGCCGGGGCCTAGGGCTGGCCTCGGGTGGGGGGTCCTCAGTGAAGGCCCCGCCCTCCCTCCAGGCTCTGACCCAGCTGCAGCTCTTCCATCGCCGCCCTTCTGGACTCGGCTTCAGCTGTCTGCCTCCCCTCCCCCACTCCCACTCAGCTTGCAGGCCGCTTCCCTGCCTTGAAAGCATGGCTCTGGCCCTGAGGGCCACAGACCTACTGGGCTTCAAGCTCAAGGCTCTGCCTGGGCCTGCTGCTTCGGCCAGGGGCTCATTTTTTCCTGGAAAGACAAAGCCATGGCCTCACCCCACGCCTGCACTTTGCCACGGCAGGCAGCCCAGATGTAGGAAAGGCTCTGTGGAGTCAGAAGTGCCGAGACAGGCAGATGGCACCAGAGGGTTTGGGGGCCAGGGCGCAACTGGGCTAGCCCCTCCTCCCGGGAGTCGGGGAGGCCCGGCCTTCCTAGTGCCCAGGCCACGGCTCCGGGGAGAAACCCGCCATGGAGGGCACGCGGGAGGCCCTCTGCCTGAGGTGGCAGGTGTCACGCCAGGGCCACTGCAAGCCTGGCTCGGCTTGCCTGCTTTCTCCAAAGGAGGCTGGCCGACCAGCCGAACCTGGCACCTGGGCCAGGCCCCTTCCAAGGGGACGAGTTCCAGAGGCTAGAGCCCTGGGGGCGGCTGCCAAGTCTCCTGGGGCGTGTGCTGGGCCCCCGTCAGAGGAGGAAGCAGCCTGGTAAACGGTGTGCCAGGCCTGAGATCTGGAGGCCTCCCACAGCCGGGTCCCTGTCCTGCCCAGGCCCCCCGAGGGAGGACGATGGTCGGGCAGTGGCGAGCGGGGTGGGGCTGGCGCCGAGCCTGCCCTTGGATGCCCCGGGGAAGGGCGCCGGGGGATGGGCTGCCCCTGGCCAGGTCTGAGGGACCGACCCAGCTCGGGGCTGTCGGGGGCAGAGAGAGAACCCCCCTCCGCCCTTTCCCTTCAGGTTCTTAGGGCTGGCCAAATCCTTCCCAAGACAGCTTGTCTGGAGAAAATCAGACCCAGCTGAAGAACATGTGTCCATGGGGGAAGCCCGGGAAACTGAGTCTCCCCACACAATAGCAGAGATTCTCATCTTGCATCCTCTCCTGAGCTAATGACAAAGGTGGATGTCCCGGGTGGGTGGGCCTGTGGAATGGGAGAGGGGAGGAAGTCTATTGTCATGCAGAGGGACATGGAAAGACTTGTCTGAAGCTTATCCCCTGCACTGGGGTCAGGTCGGGAAGGGACGGCACAGAGGTGAGCAGGAACCAACCGGCCTCTCTGTGGTGGGGCTGGCCCCGGGGCAGGCATGGGGGTGATGGCTGGAAGTGGGATGGCGCGTGAGTTGGCACCAGCCAGCGGTGGAGGCAGAGACTCAGAGGTCAGGGATCTCTCTCTCTGTCTCTGTCTCTGTCTCTCTCCCTCAGGGAGCTGAGGAGAGTAAGGTGGCGCCCCCTGCCCACCTCGCCTACCTCTCCATGGGCCCTTCTTTCTCTGGCCGCTCCGGGAGCCCTGCGGGCTTGGGTTCAACCCCCCACACACCGCACAGGCCAAGGGCACATGCGCGACCGCCGGGGCCTAGGGCTGGCCTCGGGGGGGGGGGGGGGTCCTCAGTGAAGGCCCCGCCCTCCCTCCAGGCTCTGACCCAGCTGCAGCTCTTCCATCGCCGCCCTTCTGGACTCGGCTTCAGCTGTCTCCCTCCCCTCCCCCACTCCCACTCAGCTTGCAGGCCGCTTCCCTGCCTTGAAAGCATGGCTCTGGCCCTGAGGGCCACAGACCTACTGGGCTTCAAGCTCAAGGCTCTGCCTGGGCCTGCTGCTTCGGCCAGGGGCTCATTTTTTCCTGGAAAGACAAAGCCATGGCCTCACCCCACGCCTGCACTTTGCCACGGCAGGCAGCCCAGATGTAGGAAAGGCTCTGTGGAGTCAGAAGTGCCGAGACAGGCAGATGGCACCAGAGGGTTTGGGGGCCAGGGCGCAACTGGGCTAGCCCCTCCTCCCGGGAGTCGGGGAGGCCCGGCCTTCCTAGTGCCCAGGCCACGGCTCCGGGGAGAAACCCGCCATGGAGGGCACGCGGGAGGCCCTCTGCCTGAGGTGGCAGGTGTCACGCCAGGGCCACTGCAAGCCTGGCTCGGCTTGCCTGCTTTCTCCAAAGGAGGCTGGCCGACCAGCCGAACCTGGCACCGGGGCCAGGCCCCTTCCAAGGGGACGAGTTCCAGAGGCTAGAGCCCTGGGGGCGGCTGCCAAGTCTCCTGGGGCGTGTGCTGGGCCCCCGTCAGAGGAGGAAGCAGCCTGGTAAACGGTGTGCCAGGCCTGAGATCTGGAGGCCTCCCACAGCCGGGTCCCTGTCCTGCCCAGGCCCCCCGAGGGAGGACGATGGTCGGGCAGTGGCGAGCGGGGTGGGGCTGGCGCCGAGCCTGCCCTTGGATGCCCCGGGGAAGGGCGCCGGGGGATGGGCTGCCCCTGGCCAGGTCTGAGGGACCGACCCAGCTCGGGGCTGTCGGGGGCAGAGAGAGAACCCCCCTCCGCCCTTTCCCTTCAGGTTCTTAGGGCTGGCCAAATCCTTCCCAAGACAGCTTGTCTGGAGAAAATCAGACCCAGCTGAAGAACATGTGTCCATGGGGGAAGCCCGGGAAACTGAGTCTCCCCACACAATAGCAGAGATTCTCATCTTGCATCCTCTCCTGAGCTAATGACAAAGGTGGATGTCCCGGGTGGGTGGGCCTGTGGAATGGGAGAGGGGAGGAAGTCTATTGTCATGCAGAGGGACATGGAAAGACTTGTCTGAAGCTTATCCCCTGCACTGGGGTCAGGTCGGGAAGGGACGGCACAGAGGTGAGCAGGAACCAACCGGCCTCTCTGTGGTGGGGCTGGCCCCGGGGCAGGCGTGGGGGTGATGGCTGGAAGTGGGATGGCGCGTGAGTTGGCACCAGCCAGCGGTGGAGGCAGAGACTCAGAGGTCAGGGATCTCTCTCTCTGTCTCTGTCTCTGTCTCTCTCCCTCAGGGAGCTGAGGAGAGTAAGGTGGCGCCCCCTGCCCACCTCGCCTACCTCTCCATGGGCCCTTCTTTCTCTGGCCGCTCCGGGAGCCCTGCGGGCTTGGGTTCAACCCCCCACACACCGCACAGGCCAAGGGCGCATGCGCGACCGCCGGGGCCTAGGGCTGGCCTCGAGTAGGGAGGTCCTCAGTGAAGGCCCCGCCCTCCCTCCAGGCTCTGACCCAGCTGCAGCTCTTCCATCGCCGCCCTTCTGGACTCGGCTTCAGCTGTCTGCCTCCCCTCCCCCACTCCCACTCAGCTTGCAGGCCGCTTCCCTGCCTTGAAAGCATGGCTCTGGCCCTGAGGGCCACAGACCTACTGGGCTTCAAGCTCAAGGCTCTGCCTGGGCCTGCTGCTTCGGCCAGGGGCTCATTTTTTCCTGGAAAGACAAAGCCATGGCCTCACCCCACGCCTGCACTTTGCCACGGCAGGCAGCCCAGATGTAGGAAAGGCTCTGTGGAGTCAGAAGTGCCGAGACAGGCAGATGGCACCAGAGGGTTTGGGGGCCAGGGCGCAACTGGGCTAGCCCCTCCTCCCGGGAGTCGGGGAGGCCCGGCCTTCCTAGTGCCCAGGCCACGGCTCCGGGGAGAAACCCGCCATGGAGGGCACGCGGGAGGCCCTCTGCCTGAGGTGGCAGGTGTCACGCCAGGGCCACTGCAAGCCTGGCTCGGCTTGCCTGCTTTCTCCAAAGGAGGCTGGCCGACCAGCCGAACCTGGCACCTGGGCCAGGCCCCTTCCAAGGGGACGAGTTCCAGAGGCTAGAGCCCTGGGGGCGGCTGCCAAGTCTCCTGGGGCGTGTGCTGGGCCCCCGTCAGAGGAGGAAGCAGCCTGGTAAACGGTGTGCCAGGCCTGAGATCTGGAGGCCTCCCACAGCCGGGTCCCTGTCCTGCCCAGGCCCCCCGAGGGAGGACGATGGTCGGGCAGTGGCGAGCGGGGTGGGGCTGGCGCCGAGCCTGCCCTTGGATGCCCCGGGGAAGGGCGCCGGGGGATGGGCTGCCCCTGGCCAGGTCTGAGGGACCGACCCAGCTCGGGGCTGTCGGGGGCAGAGAGAGAACCCCCCTCCGCCCTTTCCCTTCAGGTTCTTAGGGCTGGCCAAATCCTTCCCAAGACAGCTTGTCTGGAGAAAATCAGACCCAGCTGAAGAACATGTGTCCATGGGGGAAGCCCGGGAAACTGAGTCTCCCCACACAATAGCAGAGATTCTCATCTTGCATCCTCTCCTGAGCTAATGACCAAGGTGGATGTCCCGGGTGGGTGGGCCTGTGGAATGGGAGAGGAGAGGAAGTCTATTGTCATGCAGAGGGACATGGAAAGACTTGTCTGAAGCTTATCCCCTGCACTGGGGTCAGGTCGGGAAGGGACGGCACAGAGGTGAGCAGGAACCAACCGGCCTCTCTGTGGTGGGGCTGGCCCCGGGGCAGGCGTGGGGGTGATGGCTGGAAGTGGGATGGCGCGTGAGTTGGCACCAGCCAGCGGTGGAGGCAGAGACTCAGAGGTCAGGGATCTCTCTCTCTGTCTCTGTCTCTGTCTCTCTCCCTCAGGGAGCTGAGGAGAGTAAGGTGGCGCCCCCTGCCCACCTCGCCTACCTCTCCATGGGCCCTTCTTTCTCTGGCCGCTCCGGGAGCCCTGTGGGCTTGGGTTCAACCCCCCACACACCGCACAGGCCAAGGGCGCATGCGCGACCGCCGGGGCCTAGGGCTGGCCTCGGGTGGGGGGTCCTCAGTGAAGGCCCCGCCCTCCCTCCAGGCTCTGACCCAGCTGCAGCTCTTCCATCGCCGCCCTTCTGGACTCGGCTTCAGCTGTCTGCCTCCCCTCCCCCACTCCCACTCAGCTTGCAGGCCGCTTCCCTGCCTTGAAAGCATGGCTCTGGCCCTGAGGGCCACAGACCTACTGGGCTTCAAGCTCAAGGCTCTGCCTGGGCCTGCTGCTTCGGCCAGGGGCTCATTTTTTCCTGGAAAGACAAAGCCATGGCCTCACCCCACGCCTGCACTTTGCCACGGCAGGCAGCCCAGATGTAGGAAAGGCTCTGTGGAGTCAGAAGTGCCGAGACAGGCAGATGGCACCAGAGGGTTTGGGGGCCAGGGCGCAACTGGGCTAGCCCCTCCTCCCGGGAGTCGGGGAGGCCCGGCCTTCCTAGTGCCCAGGCCACGGCTCCGGGGAGAAACCCGCCATGGAGGGCACGCGGGAGGCCCTCTGCCTGAGGTGGCAGGTGTCACGCCAGGGCCACTGCAAGCCTGGCTCGGCTTGCCTGCTTTCTCCAAAGGAGGCTGGCCGACCAGCCGAACCTGGCACCTGGGCCAGGCCCCTTCCAAGGGGACGAGTTCCAGAGGCTAGAGCCCTGGGGGCGGCTGCCAAGTCTCCTGGGGCGTGTGCTGGGCCCCCGTCAGAGGAGGAAGCAGCCTGGTAAACGGTGTGCCAGGCCTGAGATCTGGAGGCCTCCCACAGCCGGGTCCCTGTCCTGCCCAGGCCCCCCGAGGGAGGACGATGGTCGGGCAGTGGCGAGCGGGGTGGGGCTGGCGCCGAGCCTGCCCTTGGATGCCCCGGGGAAGGGCGCCGGGGGATGGGCTGCCCCTGGCCAGGTCTGAGGGACCGACCCAGCTCGGGGCTGTCGGGGGCAGAGAGAGAACCCCCCTCCGCCCTTTCCCTTCAGGTTCTTAGGGCTGGCCAAATCCTTCCCAAGACAGCTTGTCTGGAGAAAATCAGACCCAGCTGAAGAACATGTGTCCATGGGGGAAGCCCGGGAAACTGAGTCTCCCCACACAATAGCAGAGATTCTCATCTTGCATCCTCTCCTGAGCTAATGACAAAGGTGGATGTCCCGGGTGGGTGGGCCTGTGGAATGGGAGAGGGGAGGAAGTCTATTGTCATGCAGAGGGACATGGAAAGACTTGTCTGAAGCTTATCCCCTGCACTGGGGTCAGGTCGGGAAGGGACGGCACAGAGGTGAGCAGGAACCAACCGGCCTCTCTGTGGTGGGGCTGGCCCCGGGGCAGGCATGGGGGTGATGGCTGGAAGTGGGATGGCGCGTGAGTTGGCACCAGCCAGCGGTGGAGGCAGAGACTCAGAGGTCAGGGATCTCTCTCTCTGTCTCTGTCTCTGTCTCTCTCCCTCAGGGAGCTGAGGAGAGTAAGGTGGCGCCCCCTGCCCACCTCGCCTACCTCTCCATGGGCCCTTCTTTCTCTGGCCGCTCCGGGAGCCCTGCGGGCTTGGGTTCAACCCCCCACACACCGCACAGGCCAAGGGCACATGCGCGACCGCCGGGGCCTAGGGCTGGCCTCGAGTAGGGAGGTCCTCAGTGAAGGCCCCGCCCTCCCTCCAGGCTCTGACCCAGCTGCAGCTCTTCCATCGCCGCCCTTCTGGACTCGGCTTCAGCTGTCTGCCTCCCCTCCCCCACTCCCACTCAGCTTGCAGGCCGCTTCCCTGCCTTGAAAGCATGGCTCTGGCCCTGAGGGCCACAGACCTACTGGGCTTCAAGCTCAAGGCTCTGCCTGGGCCTGCTGCTTCGGCCAGGGGCTCATTTTTTCCTGGAAAGACAAAGCCATGGCCTCACCCCACGCCTGCACTTTGCCACGGCAGGCAGCCCAGATGTAGGAAAGGCTCTGTGGAGTCAGAAGTGCCGAGACAGGCAGATGGCACCAGAGGGTTTGGGGGCCAGGGCGCAACTGGGCTAGCCCCTCCTCCCGGGAGTCGGGGAGGCCCGGCCTTCCTAGTGCCCAGGCCACGGCTCCGGGGAGAAACCCGCCATGGAGGGCACGCGGGAGGCCCTCTGCCTGAGGTGGCAGGTGTCACGCCAGGGCCACTGCAAGCCTGGCTCGGCTTGCCTGCTTTCTCCAAAGGAGGCTGGCCGACCAGCCGAACCTGGCACCTGGGCCAGGCCCCTTCCAAGGGGACGAGTTCCAGAGGCTAGAGCCCTGGGGGCGGCTGCCAAGTCTCCTGGGGCGTGTGCTGGGCCCCCGTCAGAGGAGGAAGCAGCCTGGTAAACGGTGTGCCAGGCCTGAGATCTGGAGGCCTCCCACAGCCGGGTCCCTGTCCTGCCCAGGCCCCCCGAGGGAGGACGATGGTCGGGCAGTGGCGAGCGGGGTGGGGCTGGCGCCGAGCCTGCCCTTGGATGCCCCGGGGAAGGGCGCCGGGGGATGGGCTGCCCCTGGCCAGGTCTGAGGGACCGACCCAGCTCGGGGCTGTCGGGGGCAGAGAGAGAACCCCCCTCCGCCCTTTCCCTTCAGGTTCTTAGGGCTGGCCAAATCCTTCCCAAGACAGCTTGTCTGGAGAAAATCAGACCCAGCTGAAGAACATGTGTCCATGGGGGAAGCCCGGGAAACTGAGTCTCCCCACACAATAGCAGAGATTCTCATCTTGCATCCTCTCCTGAGCTAATGACAAAGGTGGATGTCCCGGGTGGGTGGGCCTGTGGAATGGGAGAGGGGAGGAAGTCTATTGTCATGCAGAGGGACATGGAAAGACTTGTCTGAAGCTTATCCCCTGCACTGGGGTCAGGTCGGGAAGGGACGGCACAGAGGTGAGCAGGAACCAACCGGCCTCTCTGTGGTGGGGCTGGCCCCGGGGCAGGCATGGGGGTGATGGCTGGAAGTGGGATGGCGCGTGAGTTGGCACCAGCCAGCGGTGGAGGCAGAGACTCAGAGGTCAGGGATCTCTCTCTCTGTCTCTGTCTCTGTCTCTCTCCCTCAGGGAGCTGAGGAGAGTAAGGTGGCGCCCCCTGCCCACCTCGCCTACCTCTCCATGGGCCCTTCTTTCTCTGGCCGCTCCGGGAGCCCTGCGGGCTTGGGTTCAACCCCCCACACACCGCACAGGCCAAGGGCACATGCGCGACCGCCGGGGCCTAGGGCTGGCCTCGAGTAGGGAGGTCCTCAGTGAAGGCCCCGCCCTCCCTCCAGGCTCTGACCCAGCTGCAGCTCTTCCATCGCCGCCCTTCTGGACTCGGCTTCAGCTGTCTGCCTCCCCTCCCCCACTCCCACTCAGCTTGCAGGCCGCTTCCCTGCCTTGAAAGCATGGCTCTGGCCCTGAGGGCCACAGACCTACTGGGCTTCAAGCTCAAGGCTCTGCCTGGGCCTGCTGCTTCGGCCAGGGGCTCATTTTTTCCTGGAAAGACAAAGCCATGGCCTCACCCCACGCCTGCACTTTGCCACGGCAGGCAGCCCAGATGTAGGAAAGGCTCTGTGGAGTCAGAAGTGCCGAGACAGGCAGATGGCACCAGAGGGTTTGGGGGCCAGGGCGCAACTGGGCTAGCCCCTCCTCCCGGGAGTCGGGGAGGCCCGGCCTTCCTAGTGCCCAGGCCACGGCTCCGGGGAGAAACCCGCCATGGAGGGCACGCGGGAGGCCCTCTGCCTGAGGTGGCAGGTGTCACGCCAGGGCCACTGCAAGCCTGGCTCGGCTTGCCTGCTTTCTCCAAAGGAGGCTGGCCGACCAGCCGAACCTGGCACCTGGGCCAGGCCCCTTCCAAGGGGACGAGTTCCAGAGGCTAGAGCCCTGGGGGCGGCTGCCAAGTCTCCTGGGGCGTGTGCTGGGCCCCCGTCAGAGGAGGAAGCAGCCTGGTAAACGGTGTGCCAGGCCTGAGATCTGGAGGCCTCCCACAGCCGGGTCCCTGTCCTGCCCAGGCCCCCCGAGGGAGGACGATGGTCGGGCAGTGGCGAGCGGGGTGGGGCTGGCGCCGAGCCTGCCCTTGGATGCCCCGGGGAAGGGCGCCGGGGGATGGGCTGCCCCTGGCCAGGTCTGAGGGACCGACCCAGCTCGGGGCTGTCGGGGGCAGAGAGAGAACCCCCCTCCGCCCTTTCCCTTCAGGTTCTTAGGGCTGGCCAAATCCTTCCCAAGACAGCTTGTCTGGAGAAAATCAGACCCAGCTGAAGAACATGTGTCCATGGGGGAAGCCCGGGAAACTGAGTCTCCCCACACAATAGCAGAGATTCTCATCTTGCATCCTCTCCTGAGCTAATGACCAAGGTGGATGTCCCGGGTGGGTGGGCCTGTGGAATGGGAGAGGAGAGGAAGTCTATTGTCATGCAGAGGGACATGGAAAGACTTGTCTGAAGCTTATCCCCTGCACTGGGGTCAGGTCGGGAAGGGACGGCACAGAGGTGAGCAGGAACCAACCGGCCTCTCTGTGGTGGGGCTGGCCCCGGGGCAGGCGTGGGGGTGATGGCTGGAAGTGGGATGGCGCGTGAGTTGGCACCAGCCAGCGGTGGAGGCAGAGACTCAGAGGTCAGGGATCTCTCTCTCTGTCTCTGTCTCTGTCTCTCTCCCTCAGGGAGCTGAGGAGAGTAAGGTGGCGCCCCCTGCCCACCTCGCCTACCTCTCCATGGGCCCTTCTTTCTCTGGCCGCTCCGGGAGCCCTGTGGGCTTGGGTTCAACCCCCCACACACCGCACAGGCCAAGGGCGCATGCGCGACCGCCGGGGCCTAGGGCTGGCCTCGGGTGGGGGGTCCTCAGTGAAGGCCCCGCCCTCCCTCCAGGCTCTGACCCAGCTGCAGCTCTTCCATCGCCGCCCTTCTGGACTCGGCTTCAGCTGTCTGCCTCCCCTCCCCCACTCCCACTCAGCTTGCAGGCCGCTTCCCTGCCTTGAAAGCATGGCTCTGGCCCTGAGGGCCACAGACCTACTGGGCTTCAAGCTCAAGGCTCTGCCTGGGCCTGCTGCTTCGGCCAGGGGCTCATTTTTTCCTGGAAAGACAAAGCCATGGCCTCACCCCACGCCTGCACTTTGCCACGGCAGGCAGCCCAGATGTAGGAAAGGCTCTGTGGAGTCAGAAGTGCCGAGACAGGCAGATGGCACCAGAGGGTTTGGGGGCCAGGGCGCAACTGGGCTAGCCCCTCCTCCCGGGAGTCGGGGAGGCCCGGCCTTCCTAGTGCCCAGGCCACGGCTCCGGGGAGAAACCCGCCATGGAGGGCACGCGGGAGGCCCTCTGCCTGAGGTGGCAGGTGTCACGCCAGGGCCACTGCAAGCCTGGCTCGGCTTGCCTGCTTTCTCCAAAGGAGGCTGGCCGACCAGCCGAACCTGGCACCTGGGCCAGGCCCCTTCCAAGGGGACGAGTTCCAGAGGCTAGAGCCCTGGGGGCGGCTGCCAAGTCTCCTGGGGCGTGTGCTGGGCCCCCGTCAGAGGAGGAAGCAGCCTGGTAAACGGTGTGCCAGGCCTGAGATCTGGAGGCCTCCCACAGCCGGGTCCCTGTCCTGCCCAGGCCCCCCGAGGGAGGACGATGGTCGGGCAGTGGCGAGCGGGGTGGGGCTGGCGCCGAGCCTGCCCTTGGATGCCCCGGGGAAGGGCGCCGGGGGATGGGCTGCCCCTGGCCAGGTCTGAGGGACCGACCCAGCTCGGGGCTGTCGGGGGCAGAGAGAGAACCCCCCTCCGCCCTTTCCCTTCAGGTTCTTAGGGCTGGCCAAATCCTTCCCAAGACAGCTTGTCTGGAGAAAATCAGACCCAGCTGAAGAACATGTGTCCATGGGGGAAGCCCGGGAAACTGAGTCTCCCCACACAATAGCAGAGATTCTCATCTTGCATCCTCTCCTGAGCTAATGACAAAGGTGGATGTCCCGGGTGGGTGGGCCTGTGGAATGGGAGAGGGGAGGAAGTCTATTGTCATGCAGAGGGACATGGAAAGACTTGTCTGAAGCTTATCCCCTGCACTGGGGTCAGGTCGGGAAGGGACGGCACAGAGGTGAGCAGGAACCAACCGGCCTCTCTGTGGTGGGGCTGGCCCCGGGGCAGGCATGGGGGTGATGGCTGGAAGTGGGATGGCGCGTGAGTTGGCACCAGCCAGCGGTGGAGGCAGAGACTCAGAGGTCAGGGATCTCTCTCTCTGTCTCTGTCTCTGTCTCTCTCCCTCAGGGAGCTGAGGAGAGTAAGGTGGCGCCCCCTGCCCACCTCGCCTACCTCTCCATGGGCCCTTCTTTCTCTGGCCGCTCCGGGAGCCCTGCGGGCTTGGGTTCAACCCCCCACACACCGCACAGGCCAAGGGCACATGCGCGACCGCCGGGGCCTAGGGCTGGCCTCGGGGGGGGGGGGGGTCCTCAGTGAAGGCCCCGCCCTCCCTCCAGGCTCTGACCCAGCTGCAGCTCTTCCATCGCCGCCCTTCTGGACTCGGCTTCAGCTGTCTCCCTCCCCTCCCCCACTCCCACTCAGCTTGCAGGCCGCTTCCCTGCCTTGAAAGCATGGCTCTGGCCCTGAGGGCCACAGACCTACTGGGCTTCAAGCTCAAGGCTCTGCCTGGGCCTGCTGCTTCGGCCAGGGGCTCATTTTTTCCTGGAAAGACAAAGCCATGGCCTCACCCCACGCCTGCACTTTGCCACGGCAGGCAGCCCAGATGTAGGAAAGGCTCTGTGGAGTCAGAAGTGCCGAGACAGGCAGATGGCACCAGAGGGTTTGGGGGCCAGGGCGCAACTGGGCTAGCCCCTCCTCCCGGGAGTCGGGGAGGCCCGGCCTTCCTAGTGCCCAGGCCACGGCTCCGGGGAGAAACCCGCCATGGAGGGCACGCGGGAGGCCCTCTGCCTGAGGTGGCAGGTGTCACGCCAGGGCCACTGCAAGCCTGGCTCGGCTTGCCTGCTTTCTCCAAAGGAGGCTGGCCGACCAGCCGAACCTGGCACCGGGGCCAGGCCCCTTCCAAGGGGACGAGTTCCAGAGGCTAGAGCCCTGGGGGCGGCTGCCAAGTCTCCTGGGGCGTGTGCTGGGCCCCCGTCAGAGGAGGAAGCAGCCTGGTAAACGGTGTGCCAGGCCTGAGATCTGGAGGCCTCCCACAGCCGGGTCCCTGTCCTGCCCAGGCCCCCCGAGGGAGGACGATGGTCGGGCAGTGGCGAGCGGGGTGGGGCTGGCGCCGAGCCTGCCCTTGGATGCCCCGGGGAAGGGCGCCGGGGGATGGGCTGCCCCTGGCCAGGTCTGAGGGACCGACCCAGCTCGGGGCTGTCGGGGGCAGAGAGAGAACCCCCCTCCGCCCTTTCCCTTCAGGTTCTTAGGGCTGGCCAAATCCTTCCCAAGACAGCTTGTCTGGAGAAAATCAGACCCAGCTGAAGAACATGTGTCCATGGGGGAAGCCCGGGAAACTGAGTCTCCCCACACAATAGCAGAGATTCTCATCTTGCATCCTCTCCTGAGCTAATGACAAAGGTGGATGTCCCGGGTGGGTGGGCCTGTGGAATGGGAGAGGGGAGGAAGTCTATTGTCATGCAGAGGGACATGGAAAGACTTGTCTGAAGCTTATCCCCTGCACTGGGGTCAGGTCGGGAAGGGACGGCACAGAGGTGAGCAGGAACCAACCGGCCTCTCTGTGGTGGGGCTGGCCCCAGGGCAGGCGTGGGGGTGATGGCTGGAAGTGGGATGGCGCGTGAGTTGGCACCAGCCAGCGGTGGAGGCAGAGACTCAGAGGTCAGGGATCTCTCTCTCTGTCTCTGTCTCTGTCTCTCTCCCTCAGGGAGCTGAGGAGAGTAAGGTGGCGCCCCCTGCCCACCTCGCCTACCTCTCCATGGGCCCTTCTTTCTCTGGCCGCTCCGGGAGCCCTGCGGGCTTGGGTTCAACCCCCCACACACCGCACAGGCCAAGGGCGCATGCGCGACCGCCGGGGCCTAGGGCTGGCCTCGAGTAGGGAGGTCCTCAGTGAAGGCCCCGCCCTCCCTCCAGGCTCTGACCCAGCTGCAGCTCTTCCATCGCCGCCCTTCTGGACTCGGCTTCAGCTGTCTGCCTCCCCTCCCCCACTCCCACTCAGCTTGCAGGCCGCTTCCCTGCCTTGAAAGCATGGCTCTGGCCCTGAGGGCCACAGACCTACTGGGCTTCAAGCTCAAGGCTCTGCCTGGGCCTGCTGCTTCGGCCAGGGGCTCATTTTTTCCTGGAAAGACAAAGCCATGGCCTCACCCCACGCCTGCACTTTGCCACGGCAGGCAGCCCAGATGTAGGAAAGGCTCTGTGGAGTCAGAAGTGCCGAGACAGGCAGATGGCACCAGAGGGTTTGGGGGCCAGGGCGCAACTGGGCTAGCCCCTCCTCCCGGGAGTCGGGGAGGCCCGGCCTTCCTAGTGCCCAGGCCACGGCTCCGGGGAGAAACCCGCCATGGAGGGCACGCGGGAGGCCCTCTGCCTGAGGTGGCAGGTGTCACGCCAGGGCCACTGCAAGCCTGGCTCGGCTTGCCTGCTTTCTCCAAAGGAGGCTGGCCGACCAGCCGAACCTGGCACCTGGGCCAGGCCCCTTCCAAGGGGACGAGTTCCAGAGGCTAGAGCCCTGGGGGCGGCTGCCAAGTCTCCTGGGGCGTGTGCTGGGCCCCCGTCAGAGGAGGAAGCAGCCTGGTAAACGGTGTGCCAGGCCTGAGATCTGGAGGCCTCCCACAGCCGGGTCCCTGTCCTGCCCAGGCCCCCCGAGGGAGGACGATGGTCGGGCAGTGGCGAGCGGGGTGGGGCTGGCGCCTAGCCTGCCCTTGGATGCCCCGGGGAAGGGCGCCGGGGGATGGGCTGCCCCTGGCCAGGTCTGAGGGACCGACCCAGCTCGGGGCTGTCGGGGGCAGAGAGAGAACCCCCCTCCGCCCTTTCCCTTCAGGTTCTTAGGGCTGGCCAAATCCTTCCCAAGACAGCTTGTCTGGAGAAAATCAGACCCAGCTGAAGAACATGTGTCCATGGGGGAAGCCCGGGAAACTGAGTCTCCCCACACAATAGCAGAGATTCTCATCTTGCATCCTCTCCTGAGCTAATGACAAAGGTGGATGTCCCGGGTGGGTGGGCCTGTGGAATGGGAGAGGGGAGGAAGTCTATTGTCATGCAGAGGGACATGGAAAGACTTGTCTGAAGCTTATCCCCTGCACTGGGGTCAGGTCGGGAAGGGACGGCACAGAGGTGAGCAGGAACCAACCGGCCTCTCTGTGGTGGGGCTGGCCCCGGGGCAGGCGTGGGGGTGATGGCTGGAAGTGGGATGGCGCGTGAGTTGGCACCAGCCAGCGGTGGAGGCAGAGACTCAGAGGTCAGGGATCTCTCTCTCTGTCTCTGTCTCTCTCCCTCAGGGAGCTGAGGAGAGTAAGGTGGCGCCCCCTGCCCACCTCGCCTACCTCTCCATGGGCCCTTCTTTCTCTGGCCGCTCCGGGAGCCCTGCGGGCTTGGGTTCAACCCCCCACACACCGCACAGGCCAATGGCGCATGCGCGACCGCCGGGGCCTAGGGCTGGGCTCGGGGGTAGGGGGGTCCTCAGTGAAGGCCCCGCCCTCCCTCCAGGCTCTGACCCAGCTGCAGCTCTTCCATCGCCGCCCTTCTGGACTCGGCTTCAGCTGTCTCCCTCCCCTCCCCCACTCCCACTCAGCTTGCAGGCCGCTTCCCTGCCTTGAAAGCATGGCTCTGGCCCTGAGGGCCACAGACCTACTGGGCTTCAAGCTCAAGGCTCTGCCTGGGCCTGCTGCTTCGGCCAGGGGCTCATTTTTTCCTGGAAAGACAAAGCCATGACCTCACCCCACGCCTGCACTTTGCCACGGCAGGCAGCCCAGATGTAGGAAAGGCTCTGTGGAGTCAGAAGTGCCGAGACAGGCAGATGGCACCAGAGGGTTTGGGGGCCAGGGCGCAACTGGGCTAGCCCCTCCTCCCGGGAGTCGGGGAGGCCCGGCCTTCCTAGTGCCCAGGCCACGGCTCCGGGGAGAAACCCGCCATGGAGGGCACGCGGGAGGCCCTCTGCCTGAGGTGGCAGGTGTCACGCCAGGGCCACTGCAAGCCTGGCTCGGCTTGCCTGTTTTCTCCAAAGGAGGCTGGCCGACCAGCCGAACCTGGCACCTGGGCCAGGCCCCTTCCAAGGGGACGAGTTCCAGAGGCTAGAGCCCTGGGGGCGGCTGCCAAGTCTCCTGGGGCGTGTGCTGGGCCCCCGTCAGAGGAGGAAGCAGCCTGGTAAACGGTGTGCCAGGCCTGAGATCTGGAGGCCTCCCACAGCCGGGTCCCTGTCCTGCCCAGGCCCCCCGAGGGAGGACGATGGTCGGGCAGTGGCGAGCGGGGTGGGGCTGGCGCCGAGCCTGCCCTTGGATGCCCCGGGGAAGGGCGCCGGGGGATGGGCTGCCCCTGGCCAGGTCTGAGGGACCGACCCAGCTCGGGGCTGTCGGGGGCAGAGAGAGAACCCCCCTCCGCCCTTTCCCTTCAGGTTCTTAGGGCTGGCCAAATCCTTCCCAAGACAGCTTGTCTGGAGAAAATCAGACCCAGCTGAAGAACATGTGTCCATGGGGGAAGCCCGGGAAACTGAGTCTCCCCACACAATAGCAGAGATTCTCATCTTGCATCCTCTCCTGAGCTAATGACAAAGGTGGATGTCCCGGGTGGGTGGGCCTGTGGAATGGGAGAGGGGAGGAAGTCTATTGTCATGCAGAGGGACATGGAAAGACTTGTCTGAAGCTTATCCCCTGCACTGGGGTCAGGTCGGGAAGGGACGGCACAGAGGTGAGCAGGAACCAACCGGCCTCTCTGTGGTGGGGCTGGCCCCGGGGCAGGCGTGGGGGTGATGGCTGGAAGTGGGATGGCGCGTGAGTTGGCACCAGCCAGCGGTGGAGGCAGAGACTCAGAGGTCAGGGATCTCTCTCTCTGTCTCTGTCTCTCTCCCTCAGGGAGCTGAGGAGAGTAAGGTGGCGCCCCCTGCCCACCTCGCCTACCTCTCCATGGGCCCTTCTTTCTCTGGCCGCTCCGGGAGCCCTGCGGGCTTGGGTTCAACCCCCCACACACCGCACAGGCCAATGGCGCATGCGCGACCGCCGGGGCCTAGGGCTGGGCTCGGGGGTAGGGGGGTCCTCAGTGAAGGCCCCGCCCTCCCTCCAGGCTCTGACCCAGCTGCAGCTCTTCCATCGCCGCCCTTCTGGACTCGGCTTCAGCTGTCTCCCTCCCCTCCCCCACTCCCACTCAGCTTGCAGGCCGCTTCCCTGCCTTGAAAGCATGGCTCTGGCCCTGAGGGCCACAGACCTACTGGGCTTCAAGCTCAAGGCTCTGCCTGGGCCTGCTGCTTCGGCCAGGGGCTCATTTTTTCCTGGAAAGACAAAGCCATGGCCTCACCCCACGCCTGCACTTTGCCACGGCAGGCAGCCCAGATGTAGGAAAGGCTCTGTGGAGTCAGAAGTGCCGAGACAGGCAGATGGCACCAGAGGGTTTGGGGGCCAGGGCGCAACTGGGCTAGCCCCTCCTCCCGGGAGTCGGGGAGGCCCGGCCTTCCTAGTGCCCAGGCCACGGCTCCGGGGAGAAACCCGCCATGGAGGGCACGCGGGAGGCCCTCTGCCTGAGGTGGCAGGTGTCACGCCAGGGCCACTGCAAGCCTGGCTCGGCTTGCCTGCTTTCTCCAAAGGAGGCTGGCCGACCAGCCGAACCTGGCACCTGGGCCAGGCCCCTTCCAAGGGGACGAGTTCCAGAGGCTAGAGCCCTGGGGGCGGCTGCCAAGTCTCCTGGGGCGTGTGCTGGGCCCCCGTCAGAGGAGGAAGCAGCCTGGTAAACGGTGTGCCAGGCCTGAGATCTGGAGGCCTCCCACAGCCGGGTCCCTGTCCTGCCCAGGCCCCCCGAGGGAGGACGATGGTCGGGCAGTGGCGAGCGGGGTGGGGCTGGCGCCGAGCCTGCCCTTGGATGCCCCGGGGAAGGGCGCCGGGGGATGGGCTGCCCCTGGCCAGGTCTGAGGGACCGACCCAGCTCGGGGCTGTCGGGGGCAGAGAGAGAACCCCCCTCCGCCCTTTCCCTTCAGGTTCTTAGGGCTGGCCAAATCCTTCCCAAGACAGCTTGTCTGGAGAAAATCAGACCCAGCTGAAGAACATGTGTCCATGGGGGATGCCCGGGAAACTGAGTCTCCCCACACAATAGCAGAGATTCTCATCTTGCATCCTCTCCTGAGCTAATGACAAAGGTGGATGTCCCGGGTGGGTGGGCCTGTGGAATGGGAGAGGGGAGGAAGTCTATTGTCATGCAGAGGGACATGGAAAGACTTGTCTGAAGCTTATCCCCTGCACTGGGGTCAGGTCGGGAAGGGACGGCACAGAGGTGAGCAGGAACCAACCGGCCTCTCTGTGGTGGGGCTGGCCCCGGGGCAGGCGTGGGGGTGATGGCTGGAAGTGGGATGGCGCGTGAGTTGGCACCAGCCAGCGGTGGAGGCAGAGACTCAGAGGTCAGGGATCTCTCTCTCTGTCTCTGTCTCTGTCTCTCTCCCTCAGGGAGCTGAGGAGAGTAAGGTGGCGCCCCCTGCCCACCTCGCCTACCTCTCCATGGGCCCTTCTTTCTCTGGCCGCTCCGGGAGCCCTGCGGGCTTGGGTTCAACCCCCCACACACCGCACAGGCCAAGGGCGCATGCGCGACCGCCGGGGCCTAGGGCTGGCCTCGGGTAGGGAGGTCCTCAGTGAAGGCCCCGCCCTACCTCCAGGCTCTGACCCAGCTGCAGCTCTTCCATCGCCGCCCTTCTGGACTCGGCTTCAGCTGTCTGCCTCCCCTCCCCCACTCCCACTCAGCTTGCAGGCCGCTTCCCTGCCTTGAAAGCATGGCTCTGGCCCTGAGGGCCACAGACCTACTGGGCTTCAAGCTCAAGGCTCTGCCTGGGCCTGCTGCTTCGGCCAGGGGCTCATTTTTTCCTGGAAAGACAAAGCCATGGCCTCACCCCACGCCTGCACTTTGCCACGGCAGGCAGCCCAGATGTAGGAAAGGCTCTGTGGAGTCAGAAGTGCCGAGACAGGCAGATGGCACCAGAGGGTTTGGGGGCCAGGGCGCAACTGGGCTAGCCCCTCCTCCCGGGAGTCGGGGAGGCCCGGCCTTCCTAGTGCCCAGGCCACGGCTCCGGGGAGAAACCCGCCATGGAGGGCACGCGGGAGGCCCTCTGCCTGAGGTGGCAGGTGTCACGCCAGGGCCACTGCAAGCCTGGCTCGGCTTGCCTGCTTTCTCCAAAGGAGGCTGGCCGACCAGCCGAACCTGGCACCTGGGCCAGGCCCCTTCCAAGGGGACGAGTTCCAGAGGCTAGAGCCCTGGGGGCGGCTGCCAAGTCTCCTGGGGCGTGTGCTGGGCCCCCGTCAGAGGAGGAAGCAGCCTGGTAAACGGTGTGCCAGGCCTGAGATCTGGAGGCCTCCCACAGCCGGGTCCCTGTCCTGCCCAGGCCCCCCGAGGGAGGACGATGGTCGGGCAGTGGCGAGCGGGGTGGGGCTGGCGCCGAGCCTGCCCTTGGATGCCCCGGGGAAGGGCGCCGGGGGATGGGCTGCCCCTGGCCAGGTCTGAGGGACCGACCCAGCTCGGGGCTGTCGGGGGCAGAGAGAGAACCCCCCTCCGCCCTTTCCCTTCAGGTTCTTAGGGCTGGCCAAATCCTTCCCAAGACAGCTTGTCTGGAGAAAATCAGACCCAGCTGAAGAACATGTGTCCATGGGGGAAGCCCGGGAAACTGAGTCTCCCCACACAATAGCAGAGATTCTCATCTTGCATCCTCTCCTGAGCTAATGACAAAGGTGGATGTCCCGGGTGGGTGGGCCTGTGGAATGGGAGAGGGGAGGAAGTCTATTGTCATGCAGAGGGACATGGAAAGACTTGTCTGAAGCTTATCCCCTGCACTGGGGTCAGGTCGGGAAGGGACGGCACAGAGGTGAGCAGGAACCAACCGGCCTCTCTGTGGTGGGGCTGGCCCCGGGGCAGGCGTGGGGGTGATGGCTGGAAGTGGGATGGCGCGTGAGTTGGCACCAGCCAGCGGTGGAGGCAGAGACTCAGAGGTCAGGGATCTCTCTCTCTGTCTCTGTCTCTGTCTCTCTCCCTCAGGGAGCTGAGGAGAGTAAGGTGGCGCCCCCTGCCCACCTCGCCTACCTCTCCATGGGCCCTTCTTTCTCTGGCCGCTCCGGGAGCCCTGCGGGCTTGGGTTCAACCCCCCACACACCGCACAGGCCAAGGGCGCATGCGCGACCGCCGGGGCCTAGGGCTGGCCTCGGGTGGGGGGGTCCTCAGTGAAGGCCCCGCCCTCCCTCCAGGCTCTGACCCAGCTGCAGCTCTTCCATCGCCGCCCTTCTGGACTCGGCTTCAGCTGTCTGCCTCCCCTCCCCCACTCCCACTCAGCTTGCAGGCCGCTTCCCTGCCTTGAAAGCATGGCTCTGGCCCTGAGGGCCACAGACCTACTGGGCTTCAAGCTCAAGGCTCTGCCTGGGCCTGCTGCTTCGGCCAGGGGCTCATTTTTTCCTGGAAAGACAAAGCCATGGCCTCACCCCACGCCTGCACTTTGCCACGGCAGGCAGCCCAGATGTAGGAAAGGCTCTGTGGAGTCAGAAGTGCCGAGACAGGCAGATGGCACCAGAGGGTTTGGGGGCCAGGGCGCAACTGGGCTAGCCCCTCCTCCCGGGAGTCGGGGAGGCCCGGCCTTCCTAGTGCCCAGGCCACGGCTCCGGGGAGAAACCCGCCATGGAGGGCACGCGGGAGGCCCTCTGCCTGAGGTGGCAGGTGTCACGCCAGGGCCACTGCAAGCCTGGCTCGGCTTGCCTGCTTTCTCCAAAGGAGGCTGGCCGACCAGCCGAACCTGGCACCTGGGCCAGGCCCCTTCCAAGGGGACGAGTTCCAGAGGCTAGAGCCCTGGGGGCGGCTGCCAAGTCTCCTGGGGCGTGTGCTGGGCCCCCGTCAGAGGAGGAAGCAGCCTGGTAAACGGTGTGCCAGGCCTGAGATCTGGAGGCCTCCCACAGCCGGGTCCCTGTCCTGCCCAGGCCCCCCGAGGGAGGACGATGGTCGGGCAGTGGCGAGCGGGGTGGGGCTGGCGCCGAGCCTGCCCTTGGATGCCCCGGGGAAGGGCGCCGGGGGATGGGCTGCCCCTGGCCAGGTCTGAGGGACCGACCCAGCTCGGGGCTGTCGGGGGCAGAGAGAGAACCCCCCTCCGCCCTTTCCCTTCAGGTTCTTAGGGCTGGCCAAATCCTTCCCAAGACAGCTTGTCTGGAGAAAATCAGACCCAGCTGAAGAACATGTGTCCATGGGGGAAGCCCGGGAAACTGAGTCTCCCCACACAATAGCAGAGATTCTCATCTTGCATCCTCTCCTGAGCTAATGACAAAGGTGGATGTCCCGGGTGGGTGGGCCTGTGGAATGGGAGAGGGGAGGAAGTCTATTGTCATGCAGAGGGACATGGAAAGACTTGTCTGAAGCTTATCCCCTGCACTGGGGTCAGGTCGGGAAGGGACGGCACAGAGGTGAGCAGGAACCAACCGGCCTCTCTGTGGTGGGGCTGGCCCCGGGGCAGGCGTGGGGGTGATGGCTGGAAGTGGGATGGCGCGTGAGTTGGCACCAGCCAGCGGTGGAGGCAGAGACTCAGAGGTCAGGGATCTCTCTCTCTGTCTCTGTCTCTGTCTCTCTCCCTCAGGGAGCTGAGGAGAGTAAGGTGGCGCCCCCTGCCCACCTCGCCTACCTCTCCATGGGCCCTTCTTTCTCTGGCCGCTCCGGGAGCCCTGCGGGCTTGGGTTCAACCCCCCACACACCGCACAGGCCAAGGGCACATGCGCGACCGCCGGGGCCTAGGGCTGGCCTCGGGGGGGGGGGGGTCCTCAGTGAAGGCCCCGCCCTCCCTCCAGGCTCTGACCCAGCTGCAGCTCTTCCATCGCCGCCCTTCTGGACTCGGCTTCAGCTGTCTCCCTCCCCTCCCCCACTCCCACTCAGCTTGCAGGCCGCTTCCCTGCCTTGAAAGCATGGCTCTGGCCCTGAGGGCCACAGACCTACTGGGCTTCAAGCTCAAGGCTCTGCCTGGGCCTGCTGCTTCGGCCAGGGGCTCATTTTTTCCTGGAAAGACAAAGCCATGGCCTCACCCCACGCCTGCACTTTGCCACGGCAGGCAGCCCAGATGTAGGAAAGGCTCTGTGGAGTCAGAAGTGCCGAGACAGGCAGATGGCACCAGAGGGTTTGGGGGCCAGGGCGCAACTGGGCTAGCCCCTCCTCCCGGGAGTCGGGGAGGCCCGGCCTTCCTAGTGCCCAGGCCACGGCTCCGGGGAGAAACCCGCCATGGAGGGCACGCGGGAGGCCCTCTGCCTGAGGTGGCAGGTGTCACGCCAGGGCCACTGCAAGCCTGGCTCGGCTTGCCTGCTTTCTCCAAAGGAGGCTGGCCGACCAGCCGAACCTGGCACCGGGGCCAGGCCCCTTCCAAGGGGACGAGTTCCAGAGGCTAGAGCCCTGGGGGCGGCTGCCAAGTCTCCTGGGGCGTGTGCTGGGCCCCCGTCAGAGGAGGAAGCAGCCTGGTAAACGGTGTGCCAGGCCTGAGATCTGGAGGCCTCCCACAGCCGGGTCCCTGTCCTGCCCAGGCCCCCCGAGGGAGGACGATGGTCGGGCAGTGGCGAGCGGGGTGGGGCTGGCGCCGAGCCTGCCCTTGGATGCCCCGGGGAAGGGCGCCGGGGGATGGGCTGCCCCTGGCCAGGTCTGAGGGACCGACCCAGCTCGGGGCTGTCGGGGGCAGAGAGAGAACCCCCCTCCGCCCTTTCCCTTCAGGTTCTTAGGGCTGGCCAAATCCTTCCCAAGACAGCTTGTCTGGAGAAAATCAGACCCAGCTGAAGAACATGTGTCCATGGGGGAAGCCCGGGAAACTGAGTCTCCCCACACAATAGCAGAGATTCTCATCTTGCATCCTCTCCTGAGCTAATGACAAAGGTGGATGTCCCGGGTGGGTGGGCCTGTGGAATGGGAGAGGGGAGGAAGTCTATTGTCATGCAGAGGGACATGGAAAGACTTGTCTGAAGCTTATCCCCTGCACTGGGGTCAGGTCGGGAAGGGACGGCACCGAGGTGAGCAGGAACCAACCGGCCTCTCTGTGGTGGGGCTGGCCCCGGGGCAGGCGTGGGGGTGATGGCTGGAAGTGGGATGGCGCGTGAGTTGGCACCAGCCAGCGGTGGAGGCAGAGACTCAGAGGTCAGGGATCTCTCTCTCTGTCTCTGTCTCTCTCCCTCAGGGAGCTGAGGAGAGTAAGGTGGCGCCCCCTGCCCACCTCGCCTACCTCTCCATGGGCCCTTCTTTCTCTGGCCGCTCCGGGAGCCCTGCGGGCTTGGGTTCAACCCCCCACACACCGCACAGGCCAAGGGCGCATGCGCGACCGTCGGGGCCTAGGGCTGGCCTCGGGGGTGGGGGGGTCCTCAGTGAAGGCCCCGCCCTCCCTCCAGGCTCTGACCCAGCTGCAGCTCTTCCATCGCCGCCCTTCTGGACTCGGCTTCAGCTGTCTCCCTCCCCTCCCCCACTCCCACTCAGCTTGCAGGCCGCTTCCCTGCCTTGAAAGCATGGCTCTGGCCCTGAGGGCCACAGACCTACTGGGCTTCAAGCTCAAGGCTCTGCCTGGGCCTGCTGCTTCGGCCAGGGGCTCATTTTTTCCTGGAAAGACAAAGCCATGGCCTCACCCCACGCCTGCACTTTGCCACGGCAGGCAGCCCAGATGTAGGAAAGGCTCTGTGGAGTCAGAAGTGCCGAGACAGGCAGATGGCACCAGAGGGTTTGGGGGCCAGGGCGCAACTGGGCTAGCCCCTCCTCCCGGGAGTCGGGGAGGCCCGGCCTTCCTAGTGCCCAGGCCACGGCTCCGGGGAGAAACCCGCCATGGAGGGCACGCGGGAGGCCCTCTGCCTGAGGTGGCAGGTGTCACGCCAGGGCCACTGCAAGCCTGGCTCGGCTTGCCTGCTTTCTCCAAAGGAGGCTGGCCGACCAGCCGAACCTGGCACCTGGGCCAGGCCCCTTCCAAGGGGACGAGTTCCAGAGGCTAGAGCCCTGGGGGCGGCTGCCAAGTCTCCTGGGGCGTGTGCTGGGCCCCCGTCAGAGGAGGAAGTAGCCTGGTAAACGGTGTGCCAGGCCTGAGATCTGGAGGCCTCCCACAGCCGGGTCCCTGTCCTGCCCAGGCCCCCCGAGGGAGGACGATGGTCGGGCAGTGGCGAGCGGGGTGGGGCTGGCGCCGAGCCTGCCCTTGGATGCCCCGGGGAAGGGCGCCGGGGGATGGGCTGCCCCTGGCCAGGTCTGAGGGACCGACCCAGCTCGGGGCTGTCGGGGGCAGAGAGAGAACCCCCCTCCGCCCTTTCCCTTCAGGTTCTTAGGGCTGGCCAAATCCTTCCCAAGACAGCTTGTCTGGAGAAAATCAGACCCAGCTGAAGAACATGTGTCCATGGGGGAAGCCCGGGAAACTGAGTCTCCCCACACAATAGCAGAGATTCTCATCTTGCATCCTCTCCTGAGCTAATGACAAAGGTGGATGTCCCGGGTGGGTGGGCCTGTGGAATGGGAGAGGGGAGGAAGTCTATTGTCATGCAGAGGGACATGGAAAGACTTGTCTGAAGCTTATCCCCTGCACTGGGGTCAGGTCGGGAAGGGACGGCACAGAGGTGAGCAGGAACCAACCGGCCTCTCTGTGGTGGGGCTGGCCCCGGGGCAGGCGTGGGGGTGATGGCTGGAAGTGGGATGGCGCGTGAGTTGGCACCAGCCAGCGGTGGAGGCAGAGACTCAGAGGTCAGGGATCTCTCTCTCTGTCTCTGTCTCTCTCCCTCAGGGAGCTGAGGAGAGTAAGGTGGCGCCCCCTGCCCACCTCGCCTACCTCTCCATGGGCCCTTCTTTCTCTGGCCGCTCCGGGAGCCCTGCGGGCTTGGGTTCAACCCCCCACACACCGCACAGGCCAATGGCGCATGCGCGACCGCCGGGGCCTAGGGCTGGGCTCGGGGGTAGGGGGGTCCTCAGTGAAGGCCCCGCCCTCCCTCCAGGCTCTGACCCAGCTGCAGCTCTTCCATCGCCGCCCTTCTGGACTCGGCTTCAGCTGTCTGCCTCCCCTCCCCCACTCCCACTCAGCTTGCAGGCCGCTTCCCTGCCTTGAAAGCATGGCTCTGGCCCTGAGGGCCACAGACCTACTGGGCTTCAAGCTCAAGGCTCTGCCTGGGCCTGCTGCTTCGGCCAGGGGCTCATTTTTTCCTGGAAAGACAAAGCCATGGCCTCACCCCACGCCTGCACTTTGCCACGGCAGGCAGCCCAGATGTAGGAAAGGCTCTGTGGAGTCAGAAGTGCCGAGACAGGCAGATGGCACCAGAGGGTTTGGGGGCCAGGGCGCAACTGGGCTAGCCCCTCCTCCCGGGAGACGGGGAGGCCCGGCCTTCCTAGTGCCCAGGCCACGGCTCCGGGGAGAAACCCGCCATGGAGGGCACGCGGGAGGCCCTCTGCCTGAGGTGGCAGGTGTCACGCCAGGGCCACTGCAAGCCTGGCTCGGCTTGCCTGCTTTCTCCAAAGGAGGCTGGCCGACCAGCCGAACCTGGCACCTGGGCCAGGCCCCTTCCAAGGGGACGAGTTCCAGAGGCTAGAGCCCTGGGGGCGGCTGCCAAGTCTCCTGGGGCGTGTGCTGGGCCCCCGTCAGAGGAGGAAGCAGCCTGGTAAACGGTGTGCCAGGCCTGAGATCTGGAGGCCTCCCACAGCCGGGTCCCTGTCCTGCCCAGGCCCCCCGAGGGAGGACGATGGTCGGGCAGTGGCGAGCGGGGTGGGGCTGGCGCCGAGCCTGCCCTTGGATGCCCCGGGGAAGGGCGCCGGGGGATGGGCTGCCCCTGGCCAGGTCTGAGGGACCGACCCAGCTCGGGGCTGTCGGGGGCAGAGAGAGAACCCCCCTCCGCCCTTTCCCTTCAGGTTCTTAGGGCTGGCCAAATCCTTCCCAAGACAGCTTGTCTGGAGAAAATCAGACCCAGCTGAAGAACATGTGTCCATGGGGGAAGCCCGGGAAACTGAGTCTCCCCACACAATAGCAGAGATTCTCATCTTGCATCCTCTCCTGAGCTAATGACAAAGGTGGATGTCCCGGGTGGGTGGGCCTGTGGAATGGGAGAGGGGAGGAAGTCTATTGTCATGCAGAGGGACATGGAAAGACTTGTCTGAAGCTTATCCCCTGCACCGGGGTCAGGTCGGGAAGGGACGGCACAGAGGTGAGCAGGAACCAACCGGCCTCTCTGTGGTGGGGCTGGCCCCGGGGCAGGCGTGGGGGTGATGGCTGGAAGTGGGATGGCGCGTGAGTTGGCACCAGCCAGCGGTGGAGGCAGAGACTCAGAGGTCAGGGATCTCTCTCTCTGTCTCTGTCTCTGTCTCTCTCCCTCAGGGAGCTGAGGAGAGTAAGGTGGCGCCCCCTGCCCACCTCGCCTACCTCTCCATGGGCCCTTCTTTCTCTGGCCGCTCCGGGAGCCCTGCGGGCTTGGGTTCAAGCCCCCACACACCGCACAGGCCAAGGGCGCATGCGCGACCGCCGGGGCCTAGGGCTGGCCTCGGGTGGGGGGGTCCTCAGTGAAGGCCCCGCCCTCCCTCCAGGCTCTGACCCAGCTGCAGCTCTTCCATCGCCGCCCTTCTGGACTCGGCTTCAGCTGTCTGCCTCCCCTCCCCCACTCCCACTCAGCTTGCAGGCCGCTTCCCTGCCTTGAAAGCATGGCTCTGGCCCTGAGGGCCACAGACCTACTGGGCTTCAAGCTCAAGGCTCTGCCTGGGCCTGCTGCTTCGGCCAGGGGCTCATTTTTTCCTGGAAAGACAAAGCCATGGCCTCACCCCACGCCTGCACTTTGCCACGGCAGGCAGCCCAGATGTAGGAAAGGCTCTGTGGAGTCAGAAGTGCCGAGACAGGCAGATGGCACCAGAGGGTTTGGGGGCCAGGGCGCAACTGGGCTAGCCCCTCCTCCCGGGAGTCGGGGAGGCCCGGCCTTCCTAGTGCCCAGGCCACGGCTCCGGGGAGAAACCCGCCATGGAGGGCACGCGGGAGGCCCTCTGCCTGAGGTGGCAGGTGTCACGCCAGGGCCACTGCAAGCCTGGCTCGGCTTGCCTGCTTTCTCCAAAGGAGGCTGGCCGACCAGCCGTACCTGGCACCTGGGCCAGGCCCCTTCCAAGGGGATGAGTTCCAGAGGCTAGAGCCCTGGGGGCGGCTGCCAAGTCTCCTGGGGCGTGTGCTGGGCCCCCGTCAGAGGAGGAAGCAGCCTGGTAAACGGTGTGCCAGGCCTGAGATCTGGAGGCCTCCCACAGCCGGGTCCCTGTCCTGCCCAGGCCCCCCGAGGGAGGACGATGGTCGGGCAGTGGCGAGCGGGGTGGGGCTGGCGCCGAGCCTGCCCTTGGATGCCCCGGGGAAGGGCGCCGGGGGATGGGCTGCCCCTGGCCAGGTCTGAGGGACCGACCCAGCTCGGGGCTGTCGGGGGCAGAGAGAGAACCCCCCTCCGCCCTTTCCCTTCAGGTTCTTAGGGCTGGCCAAATCCTTCCCAAGACAGCTTGTCTGGAGAAAATCAGACCCAGCTGAAGAACATGTGTCCATGGGGGAAGCCCGGGAAACTGAGTCTCCCCACACAATAGCAGAGATTCTCATCTTGCATCCTCTCCTGAGCTAATGACAAAGGTGGATGTCCCGGGTGGGTGGGCCTGTGGAATGGGAGAGGGGAGGAAGTCTATTGTCATGCAGAGGGACATGGAAAGACTTGTCTGAAGCATATCCCCTGCACTTCAGGTCGGGAAGGGACGGCACAGAGGTGAGCAGGAACCAACCGGCCTCTCTGTGGTGGGGCTGGCCCCGGGGCAGGCGTGGGGGGTGATGGCTGGAAGTGGGATGGCGCGTGAGTTGGCACCAGCCAGCGGTGGAGGCAGAGACTCAGAGGTCAGGGATCTCTCTCTCTGTCTCTGTCTCTGTCTCTCTCCCTCAGGGAGCTGAGGAGAGTAAGGTGGCGCCCCCTGCCCACCTCGCCTACCTCTCCATGGGCCCTTCTTTCTCTGGCCGCTCCGGGAGCCCTGCGGGCTTGGGTTCAACCCCCCCACACACCGCACAGGCCAAGGGCACATGCGCGACCGCCGGGGCCTAGGGCTGGCCTCGGGGGGGGGGGGGGGGGGTCCTCAGTGAAGGCCCCGCCCTCCCTCCAGGCTCTGACCCAGCTGCAGCTCTTCCATCGCCGCCCTTCTGGACTCGGCTTCAGCTGTCTCCCTCCCCTCCCCCACTCCCACTCAGCTTGCAGGCCGCTTCCCTGCCTTGAAAGCATGGCTCTGGCCCTGAGGGCCACAGGACCTACTGGGCTTCAAGCTCAAGGCTCTGCCTGGGCCTGCTGCTTCGGCCAGGGGCTCATTTTTTCCTGGAAAGACAAAGCCATGGCCTCACCCCACGCCTGCACTTTGCCACGGCAGGCAGCCCAGATGTAGGAAAGGCTCTGTGGAGTCAGAAGTGCCGAGACAGGCAGATGGCACCAGAGGGTTTGGGGGCCAGGGCGCAACTGGGCTAGCCCCTCCTCCCGGGAGTCGGGGAGGCCCGGCCTTCCTAGTGCCCAGGCCACGGCTCCGGGGAGAAACCCGCCATGGAGGGCACGCGGGAGGCCCTCTGCCTGAGGTGGCAGGTGTCACGCCAGGGCCACTGCAAGCCTGGCTCGGCTTGCCTGCTTTCTCCAAAGGAGGGCTGGCCGACCAGCCGAACCTGGCACCGGGGCCAGGCCCCTTCCAAGGGGACGAGTTCCAGAGGCTAGAGCCCTGGGGGCGGCTGCCAAGTCTCCTGGGGCGTGTGCTGGGCCCCCGTCAGAGGAGGAAGCAGCCTGGTAAACGGTGTGCCAGGCCTGAGATCTGGAGGCCTCCCACAGCCGGGTCCCTGTCCTGCCCAGGCCCCCCGAGGGAGGACGATGGTCGGGCAGTGGCGAGCGGGGTGGGGCTGGCGCCGAGCCTGCCCTTGGATGCCCCGGGGAAGGGCGCCGGGGGATGGGCTGCCCCTGGCCAGGTCTGAGGGACCGACCCAGCTCGGGGCTGTCGGGGGCAGAGAGAGAACCCCCCTCCGCCCTTTCCCTTCAGGTTCTTAGGGCTGGCCAAATCCTTCCCAAGACAGCTTGTCTGGAGAAAATCAGACCCAGCTGAAGAACATGTGTCCATGGGGGAAGCCCGGGAAACTGAGTCTCCCCACACAATAGCAGAGATTCTCATCTTGCATCCTCTCCTGAGCTAATGACAAAGGTGGATGTCCCGGGTGGGTGGGCCTGTGGAATGGGAGAGGGGAGGAAGTCTATTGTCATGCAGAGGGACATGGAAAGACTTGTCTGAAGCTTATCCCCTGCACCGGGGTCAGGTCGGGAAGGGACGGCACAGAGGTGAGCAGGAACCAACCGGCCTCTCTGAGGTGGGGCTGGCCCCGGGGCAGGCGTGGGGGTGATGGCTGGAAGTGGGATGGCGCGTGAGTTGGCACCAGCCAGCGGTGGAGGCAGAGACTCAGAGGTCAGGGATCTCTCTCTCTGTCTCTGTCTCTGTCTCTCTCCCTCAGGGATCTGAGGAGAGTAAGGTGGCGCCCCCCTGCCCACCTCGCCTACCTCTCCATGGGCCCTTCTTTCTCTGGCCGCTCCGGGAGCCCTGCGGGCTTGGGTTCAACCCCCCACACACCGCACAGGCCAAGGGCACATGCGCGACCGCCGGGGGCCTAGGGCTGGCCTCGGGGGGGGGGGGTCCTCAGTGAAGGCCCCGCCCTCCCTCCAGGCTCTGACCCAGCTGCAGCTCTTCCATCGCCGCCCTTCTGGACTGGGCTTCAGCTGTCTCCCTCCCCTCCCCCACTCCCACTCAGCTTGCAGGCCGCTTCCCTGCCTTGAAAGCATGGCTCTGGCCCTGAGGGGCCACAGACCTACTTGGCTTCAAGCTCAAGGCTCTGCCTGGGCCTGCTGCTTCGGCCAGGGGCTCATTTTTTCCTGGAAAGACAAAGCCATGGCCTCACCCCACGCCTGCACTTTGCCACGGCAGGCAGCCCAGATGTAGGAAAGGCTCTGTGGAGTCAGAAGTGCCGAGACAGGCAGATGGCACCAGAGGGTTTGGGGGCCAGGGCGCAACTGGGCTAGCCCCTCCTCCCGGGAGACGGGGAGGCCCGGCCTTCCTAGTGCCCAGGCCACGGCTCCGGGGAGAAACCCGCCATGGAGGGCACGCGGGAGGCCCTCTGCCTGAGGTGGCAGGTGTCACGCCAGGGCCACTGCAAGCCTGGCTCGGCTTGCCTGCTTTCTCCAAAGGAGGCTGGCCGACCAGCCGAACCTGGCACCTGGGCCAGGCCCCTTCCAAGGGGACGAGTTCCAGAGGCTAGAGCCCTGGGGGCGGCTGCCAAGTCTCCTGGGGCGTGTGCTGGGCCCCCGTCAGAGGAGGAAGCAGCCTGGTAAACGGTGTGCCAGGCCTGAGATCTGGAGGCCTCCCACAGCCGGGTCCCTGTCCTGCCCAGGCCCCCCGAGGGAGGACGATGGTCGGGCAGTGGCGAGCGGGGTGGGGCTGGCGCCGAGCCTGCCCTTGGATGCCCCGGGGAAGGGCGCCGGGGGGATGGGCTGCCCCTGGCCAGGTCTGAGGGACCGACCCAGCTCGGGGCTGTCGGGGGCAGAGAGAGAACCCCCCTCCGCCCTTTCCCTTCAGGTTCTTAGGGCTGGCCAAATCCTTCCCAAGACAGCTTGTCTGGAGAAAATCAGACCCAGCTGAAGAACATGTGTCCATGGGGGATGCCCGGGAAACTGAGTCTCCCCACACAATAGCAGAGATTCTCATCTTGCATCCTCTCCTGAGCTAATGACAAAGGTGGATGTCCCGGGTGGGTGGGCCTGTGGAATGGGAGAGGGGAGGAAGTCTATTGTCATGCAGAGGGACATGGAAAGACTTGTCTGAAGCTTATCCCCTGCACCGGGGTCAGGTCGGGAAGGGACGGCACAGAGGTGAGCAGGAACCAACCGGCCTCTCTGTGGTGGGGCTGGCCCCGGGGGCAGGCGTGGGGGTGATGGCTGGAAGTGGGATGGCGCGTGAGTTGGCACCAGCCAGCGGTGGAGGCAGAGACTCAGAGGTCAGGGATCTCTCTCTCTGTCTCTGTCTCTGTCTCTCTCCCTCAGGGAGCTGAGGAGAGTAAGGTGGCGCCCCCTGCCCACCTCGCCTACCTCTCCATGGGCCCTTCTTTCTCTGGCCGCTCCGGGAGCCCTGCGGGCTTGGGTTCAACCCCCCACCCCCCACACACCGCACAGGCCAAGGGCGCATGCGCGACCGCCGGGGCCTAGGGCTGGCCTCGGGTGGGGGGGTCCTCAGTGAAGGCCCCGCCCTCCCTCCAGGCTCTGACCCAGCTGCAGCTCTTCCATCGCCGCCCTTCTGGACTCGGCTTCAGCTGTCTGCCTCCCCTCCCCCACTCCCACTCAGCTTGCAGGCCGCTTCCCTGCCTTGAAAGCATGGCTCTGGCCCTGAGGGCCACAGACCTACTGGGCTTCAAGCTCAAGGCTCTGCCTGGGCCTGCTGCTTCGGCCAGGGGCTCATTTTTTCCTGGAAAGACAAAGCCATGGCCTCACCCCACGCCTGCACTTTGCCACGGCAGGCAGCCCAGATGTAGGAAAGGCTCTGTGGAGTCAGAAGTGCCGAGACAGGCAGATGGCACCAGAGGGTTTGGGGGCCAGGGCGCAACTGGGCTAGCCCCTCCTCCCGGGAGTCGGGGAGGCCCGGCCTTCCTAGTGCCCAGGCCACGGCTCCGGGGAGAAACCCGCCATGGAGGGCACGCGGGAGGCCCTCTGCCTGAGGTGGCAGGTGTCACGCCAGGGCCACTGCAAGCCTGGCTCGGCTTGCCTGCTTTCTCCAAAGGAGGCTGGCCGACCAGCCGAACCTGGCACCGGGGCCAGGCCCCTTCCAAGGGGACGAGTTCCAGAGGCTAGAGCCCTGGGGGCGGCTGCCAAGTCTCCTGGGGCGTGTCCTGGGCCCCCGTCAGAGGAGGAAGCAGCCTGGTAAACGGTGTGCCAGGCCTGAGATCTGGAGGCCTCCCACAGCCGGGTCCCTGTCCTGCCCAGGCCCCCCGAGGGAGGACGATGGTCGGGCAGTGGCGAGCGGGGTGGGGCTGGCGCCGAGCCTGCCCTTGGATGCCCCGGGGAAGGGCGCCGGGGGATGGGCTGCCCCTGGCCAGGTCTGAGGGACCGACCCAGCTCGGGGCTGTCGGGGGCAGAGAGAGAACCCCCCTCCGCCCTTTCCCTTCAGGTTCTTAGGGCTGGCCAAATCCTTCCCAAGACAGCTTGTCTGGAGAAAATCAGACCCAGCTGAAGAACATGTGTCCATGGGGGAAGCCCGGGAAACTGAGTCTCCCCACACAATAGCAGAGATTCTCATCTTGCATCCTCTCCTGAGCTAATGACAAAGGTGGATGTCCCGGGTGGGTGGGCCTGTGGAATGGGAGAGGGGAGGAAGTCTATTGTCATGCAGAGGGACATGGAAAGACTTGTCTGAAGCTTATCCCCTGCACCGGGGTCAGGTCGGGAAGGGACGGCACAGAGGTGAGCAGGAACCAACTGGCCTCTCTGAGGTGGGGCTGGCCCCGGGGCAGGCGTGGGGGTGATGGCTGGAAGTGGGATGGCGCGTGAGTTGGCACCAGCCAGCGGTGGAGGCAGAGACTCAGAGGTCAGGGATCTCTCTCTCTGTCTCTGTCTCTGTCTCTCTCCCTCAGGGAGCTGAGGAGAGTAAGGTGGCGCCCCCTGCCCACCTCGCCTACCTCTCCATGGGCCCTTCTTTCTCTGGCCGCTCCGGGAGCCCTGCGGGCTTGGGTTCAACCCCCCACACACCGCACAGGCCAAGGGCGCATGCGCGACCGCCGGGGCCTAGGGCTGGCCTCGGGTGGGGGGGTCCTCAGTGAAGGCCCCGCCCTCCCTCCAGGCTCTGACCCAGCTGCAGCTCTTCCATCGCCGCCCTTCTGGACTCGGCTTCAGCTGTCTGCCTCCCCTCCCCCACTCCCACTCAGCTTGCAGGCCGCTTCCCTGCCTTGAAAGCATGGCTCTGGCCCTGAGGGCCACAGACCTACTGGGCTTCAAGCTCAAGGCTCTGCCTGGGCCTGCTGCTTCGGCCAGGGGCTCATTTTTTCCTGGAAAGACAAAGCCATGGCCTCACCCCACGCCTGCACTTTGCCACGGCAGGCAGCCCAGATGTAGGAAAGGCTCTGTGGAGTCAGAAGTGCCGAGACAGGCAGATGGCACCAGAGGGTTTGGGGGCCAGGGCGCAACTGGGCTAGCCCCTCCTCCCGGGAGTCGGGGAGGCCCGGCCTTCCTAGTGCCCAGGCCACGGCTCCGGGGAGAAACCCGCCATGGAGGGCACGCGGGAGGCCCTCTGCCTGAGGTGGCAGGTGTCACGCCAGGGCCACTGCAAGCCTGGCTCGGCTTGCCTGCTTTCTCCAAAGGAGGCTGGCCGACCAGCCGAACCTGGCACCGGGGCCAGGCCCCTTCCAAGGGGACGAGTTCCAGAGGCTAGAGCCCTGGGGGCGGCTGCCAAGTCTCCTGGGGCGTGTCCTGGGCCCCCGTCAGAGGAGGAAGCAGCCTGGTAAACGGTGTGCCAGGCCTGAGATCTGGAGGCCTCCCACAGCCGGGTCCCTGTCCTGCCCAGGCCCCCCGAGGGAGGACGATGGTCGGGCAGTGGCGAGCGGGGTGGGGCTGGCGCCGAGCCTGCCCTTGGATGCCCCGGGGAAGGGCGCCGGGGGATGGGCTGCCCCTGGCCAGGTCTGAGGGACCGACCCAGCTCGGGGCTGTCGGGGGCAGAGAGAGAACCCCCCTCCGCCCTTTCCCTTCAGGTTCTTAGGGCTGGCCAAATCCTTCCCAAGACAGCTTGTCTGGAGAAAATCAGACCCAGCTGAAGAACATGTGTCCATGGGGGAAGCCCGGGAAACTGAGTCTCCCCACACAATAGCAGAGATTCTCATCTTGCATCCTCTCCTGAGCTAATGACAAAGGTGGATGTCCCGGGTGGGTGGGCCTGTGGAATGGGAGAGGGGAGGAAGTCTATTGTCATGCAGAGGGACATGGAAAGACTTGTCTGAAGCTTATCCCCTGCACCGGGGTCAGGTCCGGAAGGGACGGCACAGAGGTGAGCAGGAACCAACTGGCCTCTCTGAGGTGGGGCTGGCCCCGGGGCAGGCGTGGGGGTGATGGCTGGAAGTGGGATGGCGCGTGAGTTGGCACCAGCCAGCGGTGGAGGCAGAGACTCAGAGGTCAGGGATCTCTCTCTCTGTCTCTGTCTCTGTCTCTCTCCCTCAGGGAGCTGAGGAGAGTAAGGTGGCGCCCCCTGCCCACCTCGCCTACCTCTCCATGGGCCCTTCTTTCTCTGGCCGCTCCGGGAGCCCTGCGGGCTTGGGTTCAACCCCCCACACACCGCACAGGCCAAGGGCACATGCGCGACCGCCGGGGCCTAGGGATGGCCTCGGGTGGGGGGGTCCTCAGTGAAGGCCCCGCCCTCCCTCCAGGCTCTGACCCAGCTGCAGCTCTTCCATCGCCGCCCTTCTGGACTCGGCTTCAGCTGTCTCCCTCCCCTCCCCCACTCCCACTCAGCTTGCAGGCCGCTTCCCTGCCTTGAAAGCATGGCTCTGGCCCTGAGGGCCACAGACCTACTGGGCTTCAAGCTCAAGGCTCTGCCTGGGCCTGCTGCTTCGGCCAGGGGCTCATTTTTTCCTGGAAAGACAAAGCCATGGCCTCACCCCACGCCTGCACTTTGCCACGGCAGGCAGCCCAGATGTAGGAAAGGCTCTGTGGAGTCAGAAGTGCCGAGACAGGCAGATGGCACCAGAGGGTTTGGGGGCCAGGGCGCAACTGGGCTAGCCCCTCCTCCCGGGAGTCGGGGAGGCCCGGCCTTCCTAGTGCCCAGGCCACGGCTCCGGGGAGAAACCCGCCATGGAGGGCACGCGGGAGGCCCTCTGCCTGAGGTGGCAGGTGTCACGCCAGGGCCACTGCAAGCCTGGCTCGGCTTGCCTGCTTTCTCCAAAGGAGGCTGGCCGACCAGCCGAACCTGGCACCGGGGCCAGGCCCCTTCCAAGGGGACGAGTTCCAGAGGCTAGAGCCCTGGGGGCGGCTGCCAAGTCTCCTGGGGCGTGTGCTGGGCCCCCGTCAGAGGAGGAAGCAGCCTGGTAAACGGTGTGCCAGGCCTGAGATCTGGAGGCCTCCCACAGCCGGGTCCCTGTCCTGCCCAGGCCCCCCGAGGGAGGACGATGGTCGGGCAGTGGCGAGCGGGGTGGGGCTGGCGCCGAGCCTGCCCTTGGATGCCCCGGGGAAGGGCGCCGGGGGATGGGCTGCCCCTGGCCAGGTCTGAGGGACCGACACAGCTCGGGGCTGTCGGGGGCAGAGAGAGAACCCCCCTCCGCCCTTTCCCTTCAGGTTCTTAGGGCTGGCCAAATCCTTCCCAAGACAGCTTGTCTGGAGAAAATCAGACCCAGCTGAAGAACATGTGTCCATGGGGGAAGCCCGGGAAACTGAGTCTCCCCACACAATAGCAGAGATTCTCATCTTGCATCCTCTCCTGAGCTAATGACAAAGGTGGATGTCCCGGGTGGGTGGGCCTGTGGAATGGGAGAGGGGAGGAAGTCTATTGTCATGCAGAGGGACATGGAAAGACTTGTCTGAAGCTTATCCCCTGCACTGGGGTCAGGTCGGGAAGGGACGGCACAGAGGTGAGCAGGAACCAACCGGCCTCTCTGTGGTGGGGCTGGCCCCGGGGCAGGCGTGGGGGTGATGGCTGGAAGTGGGATGGCGCGTGAGTTGGCACCAGCCAGCGGTGGAGGCAGAGACTCAGAGGTCAGGGATCTCTCTCTCTGTCTCTGTCTCTGTCTCTCTCCCTCAGGGAGCTGAGGAGAGTAAGGTGGCGCCCCCTGCCCACCTCGCCTACCTCTCCATGGGCCCTTCTTTCTCTGGCCGCTCCGGGAGCCCTGCGGGCTTGGGTTCAACCCCCCACACACCGCACAGGCCAAGGGCACATGCGCGACCGCCGGGGCCTAGGGCTGGCCTCGGGGGGGGGGGGTCCTCAGTGAAGGCCCCGCCCTCCCTCCAGGCTCTGACCCAGCTGCAGCTCTTCCATCGCCGCCCTTCTGGACTCGGCTTCAGCTGTCTCCCTCCCCTCCCCCACTCCCACTCAGCTTGCAGGCCGCTTCCCTGCCTTGAAAGCATGGCTCTGGCCCTGAGGGCCACAGACCTACTTGGCTTCAAGCTCAAGGCTCTGCCTGGGCCTGCTGCTTCGGCCAGGGGCTCATTTTTTCCTGGAAAGACAAAGCCATGGCCTCACCCCACGCCTGCACTTTGCCACGGCAGGCAGCCCAGATGTAGGAAAGGCTCTGTGGAGTCAGAAGTGCCGAGACAGGCAGATGGCACCAGAGGGTTTGGGGGCCAGGGCGCAACTGGGCTAGCCCCTCCTCCCGGGAGACGGGGAGGCCCGGCCTTCCTAGTGCCCAGGCCACGGCTCCGGGGAGAAACCCGCCATGGAGGGCACGCGGGAGGCCCTCTGCCTGAGGTGGCAGGTGTCACGCCAGGGCCACTGCAAGCCTGGCTCGGCTTGCCTGCTTTCTCCAAAGGAGGCTGGCCGACCAGCCGAACCTGGCACCTGGGCCAGGCCCCTTCCAAGGGGACGAGTTCCAGAGGCTAGAGCCCTGGGGGCGGCTGCCAAGTCTCCTGGGGCGTGTGCTGGGCCCCCGTCAGAGGAGGAAGCAGCCTGGTAAACGGTGTGCCAGGCCTGAGATCTGGAGGCCTCCCACAGCCGGGTCCCTGTCCTGCCCAGGCCCCCCGAGGGAGGACGATGGTCGGGCAGTGGCGAGCGGGGTGGGGCTGGCGCCGAGCCTCCCCTTGGATGCCCCGGGGAAGGGCGCCGGGGGATGGGCTGCCCCTGGCCAGGTCTGAGGGACCGACCCAGCTCGGGGCTGTCGGGGGCAGAGAGAGAACCCCCCTCCGCCCTTTCCCTTCAGGTTCTTAGGGCTGGCCAAATCCTTCCCAAGACAGCTTGTCTGGAGAAAATCAGACCCAGCTGAAGAACATGTGTCCATGGGGGATGCCCGGGAAACTGAGTCTCCCCACACAATAGCAGAGATTCTCATCTTGCATCCTCTCCTGAGCTAATGACAAAGGTGGATGTCCCGGGTGGGTGGGCCTGTGGAATGGGAGAGGGGAGGAAGTCTATTGTCATGCAGAGGGACATGGAAAGACTTGTCTGAAGCTTATCCCCTGCACCGGGGTCAGGTCGGGAAGGGACGGCACAGAGGTGAGCAGGAACCAACCGGCCTCTCTGTGGTGGGGCTGGCCCCGGGGCAGGCGTGGGGGTGATGGCTGGAAGTGGGATGGCGCGTGAGTTGGCACCAGCCAGCGGTGGAGGCAGAGACTCAGAGGTCAGGGATCTCTCTCTCTGTCTCTGTCTCTGTCTCTCTCCCTCAGGGAGCTGAGGAGAGTAAGGTGGCGCCCCCTGCCCACCTCGCCTACCTCTCCATGGGCCCTTCTTTCTCTGGCCGCTCCGGGAGCCCTGCGGGCTTGGGTTCAACCCCCCACACACCGCACAGGCCAAGGGCGCATGCGCGACCGCCGGGGCCTAGGGCTGGCCTCGGGTGGGGGGGTCCTCAGTGAAGGCCCCGCCCTCCCTCCAGGCTCTGACCCAGCTGCAGCTCTTCCATCGCCGCCCTTCTGGACTCGGCTTCAGCTGTCTGCCTCCCCTCCCCCACTCCCACTCAGCTTGCAGGCCGCTTCCCTGCCTTGAAAGCATGGCTCTGGCCCTGAGGGCCACAGACCTACTGGGCTTCAAGCTCAAGGCTCTGCCTGGGCCTGCTGCTTCGGCCAGGGGCTCATTTTTTCCTGGAAAGACAAAGCCATGGCCTCACCCCACGCCTGCACTTTGCCACGGCAGGCAGCCCAGATGTAGGAAAGGCTCTGTGGAGTCAGAAGTGCCGAGACAGGCAGATGGCACCAGAGGGTTTGGGGGCCAGGGCGCAACTGGGCTAGCCCCTCCTCCCGGGAGTCGGGGAGGCCCGGCCTTCCTAGTGCCCAGGCCACGGCTCCGGGGAGAAACCCGCCATGGAGGGCACGCGGGAGGCCCTCTGCCTGAGGTGGCAGGTGTCACGCCAGGGCCACTGCAAGCCTGGCTCGGCTTGCCTGCTTTCTCCAAAGGAGGCTGGCCGACCAGCCGAACCTGGCACCTGGGCCAGGCCCCTTCCAAGGGGACGAGTTCCAGAGGCTAGAGCCCTGGGGGCGGCTGCCAAGTCTCCTGGGGCGTGTGCTGGGCCCCCGTCAGAGGAGGAAGCAGCCTGGTAAACGGTGTGCCAGGCCTGAGATCTGGAGGCCTCCCACAGCCGGGTCCCTGTCCTGCCCAGGCCCCCCGAGGGAGGACGATGGTCGGGCAGTGGCGAGCGGGGTGGGGCTGGCGCCGAGCCTGCCCTTGGATGCCCCGGGGAAGGGCGCCGGGGGATGGGCTGCCCCTGGCCAGGTCTGAGGGACCGACCCAGCTCGGGGCTGTCGGGGGCAGAGAGAGAACCCCCCTCCGCCCTTTCCCTTCAGGTTCTTAGGGCTGGCCAAATCCTTCCCAAGACAGCTTGTCTGGAGAAAATCAGACCCAGCTGAAGAACATGTGTCCATGGGGGAAGCCCGGGAAACTGAGTCTCCCCACACAATAGCAGAGATTCTCATCTTGCATCCTCTCCTGAGCTAATGACAAAGGTGGATGTCCCGGGTGGGTGGGCCTGTGGAATGGGAGAGGGGAGGAAGTCTATTGTCATGCAGAGGGACATGGAAAGACTTGTCTGAAGCTTATCCCCTGCACTGGGGTCAGGTCGGGAAGGGACGGCACAGAGGTGAGCAGGAACCAACCGGCCTCTCTGTGGTGGGGCTGGCCCCGGGGCAGGCGTGGGGGTGATGGCTGGAAGTGGGATGGCGCGTGAGTTGGCACCAGCCAGCGGTGGAGGCAGAGACTCAGAGGTCAGGGATCTCTCTCTCTGTCTCTGTCTCTGTCTCTCTCCCTCAGGGAGCTGAGGAGAGTAAGGTGGCGCCCCCTGCCCACCTCGCCTACCTCTCCATGGGCCCTTCTTTCTCTGGCCGCTCCGGGAGCCCTGCGGGCTTGGGTTCAACCCCCCACACACCGCACAGGCCAAGGGCACATGCGCGACCGCCGGGGCCTAGGGCTGGCCTCGGGTGGGGGGGTCCTCAGTGAAGGCCCCGCCCTCCCTCCAGGCTCTGACCCAGCTGCAGCTCTTCCATCGCCGCCCTTCTGGACTCGGCTTCAGCTGTCTCCCTCCCCTCCCCCACTCCCACTCAGCTTGCAGGCCGCTTCCCTGCCTTGAAAGCATGGCTCTGGCCCTGAGGGCCACAGACCTACTGGGCTTCAAGCTCAAGGCTCTGCCTGGGCCTGCTGCTTCGGCCAGGGGCTCATTTTTTCCTGGAAAGACAAAGCCATGGCCTCACCCCACGCCTGCACTTTGCCACGGCAGGCAGCCCAGATGTAGGAAAGGCTCTGTGGAGTCAGAAGTGCCGAGACAGGCAGATGGCACCAGAGGGTTTGGGGGCCAGGGCGCAACTGGGCTAGCCCCTCCTCCCGGGAGTCGGGGAGGCCCGGCCTTCCTAGTGCCCAGGCCACGGCTCCGGGGAGAAACCCGCCATGGAGGGCACGCGGGAGGCCCTCTGCCTGAGGTGGCAGGTGTCACGCCAGGGCCACTGCAAGCCTGGCTCGGCTTGCCTGCTTTCTCCAAAGGAGGCTGGCCGACCAGCCGAACATGGCACCGGGGCCAGGCCCCTTCCAAGGGGACGAGTTCCAGAGGCTAGAGCCCTGGGGGCGGCTGCCAAGTCTCCTGGGGCGTGTCCTGGGCCCCCGTCAGAGGAGGAAGCAGCCTGGTAAACGGTGTGCCAGGCCTGAGATCTGGAGGCCTCCCACAGCCGGGTCCCTGTCCTGCCCAGGCCCCCCGAGGGAGGACGATGGTCGGGCAGTGGCGAGCGGGGTGGGGCTGGCGCCGAGCCTGCCCTTGGATGCCCCGGGGAAGGGCGCCGGGGGATGGGCTGCCCCTGGCCAGGTCTGAGGGACCGACCCAGCTCGGGGCTGTCGGGGGCAGAGAGAGAACCCCCCTCCGCCCTTTCCCTTCAGGTTCTTAGGGCTGGCCAAATCCTTCCCAAGACAGCTTGTCTGGAGAAAATCAGACCCAGCTGAAGAACATGTGTCCATGGGGGAAGCCCGGGAAACTGAGTCTCCCCACACAATAGCAGAGATTCTCATCTTGCATCCTCTCCTGAGCTAATGACAAAGGTGGATGTCCCGGGTGGGTGGGCCTGTGGAATGGGAGAGGGGAGGAAGTCTATTGTCATGCAGAGGGACATGGAAAGACTTGTCTGAAGCTTATCCCCTGCACCGGGGTCAGGTCGGGAAGGGACGGCACAGAGGTGAGCAGGAACCAACTGGCCTCTCTGAGGTGGGGCTGGCCCCGGGGCAGGCGTGGGGGTGATGGCTGGAAGTGGGATGGCGCGTGAGTTGGCACCAGCCAGCGGTGGAGGCAGAGACTCAGAGGTCAGGGATCTCTCTCTCTGTCTCTGTCTCTGTCTCTCTCCCTCAGGGAGCTGAGGAGAGTAAGGTGGCGCCCCCTGCCCACCTCGCCTACCTCTCCATGGGCCCTTCTTTCTCTGGCCGCTCCGGGAGCCCTGCGGGCTTGGGTTCAACCCCCCACACACCGCACAGGCCAAGGGCACATGCGCGACCGCCGGGGCCTAGGGCTGGCCTCGGGGGGGGGGGGGTCCTCAGTGAAGGCCCCGCCCTCCCTCCAGGCTCTGACCCAGCTGCAGCTCTTCCATCGCCGCCCTTCTGGACTCGGCTTCAGCTGTCTCCCTCCCCTCCCCCACTCCCACTCAGCTTGCAGGCCGCTTCCCTGCCTTGAAAGCATGGCTCTGGCCCTGAGGGCCACAGACCTACTGGGCTTCAAGCTCAAGGCTCTGCCTGGGCCTGCTGCTTCGGCCAGGGGCTCATTTTTTCCTGGAAAGACAAAGCCATGGCCTCACCCCACGCCTGCACTTTGCCACGGCAGGCAGCCCAGATGTAGGAAAGGCTCTGTGGAGTCAGAAGTGCCGAGACAGGCAGATGGCACCAGAGGGTTTGGGGGCCAGGGCGCAACTGGGCTAGCCCCTCCTCCCGGGAGTCGGGGAGGCCCGGCCTTCCTAGTGCCCAGGCCACGGCTCCGGGGAGAAACCCGCCATGGAGGGCACGCGGGAGGCCCTCTGCCTGAGGTGGCAGGTGTCACGCCAGGGCCACTGCAAGCCTGGCTCGGCTTGCCTGCTTTCTCCAAAGGAGGCTGGCCGACCAGCCGAACCTGGCACCGGGGCCAGGCCCCTTCCAAGGGGACGAGTTCCAGAGGCTAGAGCCCTGGGGGCGGCTGCCAAGTCTCCTGGGGCGTGTGCTGGGCCCCCGTCAGAGGAGGAAGCAGCCTGGTAAACGGTGTGCCAGGCCTGAGATCTGGAGGCCTCCCACAGCCGGGTCCCTGTCCTGCCCAGGCCCCCCGAGGGAGGACGATGGTCGGGCAGTGGCGAGCGGGGTGGGGCTGGCGCCGAGCCTGCCCTTGGATGCCCCGGGGAAGGGCGCCGGGGGATGGGCTGCCCCTGGCCAGGTCTGAGGGACCGACCCAGCTCGGGGCTGTCGGGGGCAGAGAGAGAACCCCCCTCCGCCCTTTCCCTTCAGGTTCTTAGGGCTGGCCAAATCCTTCCCAAGACAGCTTGTCTGGAGAAAATCAGACCCAGCTGAAGAACATGTGTCCATGGGGGAAGCCCGGGAAACTGAGTCTCCCCACACAATAGCAGAGATTCTCATCTTGCATCCTCTCCTGAGCTAATGACAAAGGTGGATGTCCCGGGTGGGTGGGCCTGTGGAATGGGAGAGGGGAGGAAGTCTATTGTCATGCAGAGGGACATGGAAAGACTTGTCTGAAGCTTATCCCCTGCACTGGGGTCAGGTCGGGAAGGGACGGCACAGAGGTGAGCAGGAACCAACCGGCCTCTCTGTGGTGGGGCTGGCCCCGGGGCAGGCGTGGGGGTGATGGCTGGAAGTGGGATGGCGCGTGAGTTGGCACCAGCCAGCGGTGGAGGCAGAGACTCAGAGGTCAGGGATCTCTCTCTCTGTCTCTGTCTCTCTCCCTCAGGGAGCTGAGGAGAGTAAGGTGGCGCCCCCTGCCCACCTCGTCTACCTCTCCATGGGCCCTTCTTTCTCTGGCCGCTCCGGGAGCCCTGCGGGCTTGGGTTCAACCCCCCACACACCGCACAGGCCAAGGGCGCATGCGCGACCGCCGGGGCCTAGGGCTGGGCTCTGTGGTGGGGGGGTCCTCAGTGAAGGCCCCGCCCTCCCTCCAGGCTCTGACCCAGCTGCAGCTCTTCCATCGCCGCCCTTCTGGACTCGGCTTCAGCTGTCTGCCTCCCCTCCCCCACTCCCACTCAGCTTGCAGGCCGCTTCCCTGCCTTGAAAGCATGGCTCTGGCCCTGAGGGCCACAGACCTACTGGGCTTCAAGCTCAAGGCTCTGCCTGGGCCTGCTGCTTCGGCCAGGGGCTCATTTTTTCCTGGAAAGACAAAGCCATGGCCTCACCCCACGCCTGCACTTTGCCACGGCAGGCAGCCCAGATGTAGGAAAGGCTCTGTGGAGTCAGAAGTGCCGAGACAGGCAGATGGCACCAGAGGGTTTGGGGGCCAGGGCGCAACTGGGCTAGCCCCTCCTCCCGGGAGTCGGGGAGGCCCGGCCTTCCTAGTGCCCAGGCCACGGCTCCGGGGAGAAACCCGCCATGGAGGGCACGCGGGAGGCCCTCTGCCTGAGGTGGCAGGTGTCACGCCAGGGCCACTGCAAGCCTGGCTCGGCTTGCCTGCTTTCTCCAAAGGAGGCTGGCCGACCAGCCGAACCTGGCACCTGGGCCAGGCCCCTTCCAAGGGGACGAGTTCCAGAGGCTAGAGCCCTGGGGGCGGCTGCCAAGTCTCCTGGGGCGTGTGCTGGGCCCCCGTCAGAGGAGGAAGCAGCCTGGTAAACGGTGTGCCAGGCCTGAGATCTGGAGGCCTCCCACAGCCGGGTCCCTGTCCTGCCCAGGCCCCCCGAGGGAGGACGATGGTCGGGCAGTGGCGAGCGGGGTGGGGCTGGCGCCGAGCCTGCCCTTGGATGCCCCGGGGAAGGGCGCCGGGGGATGGGCTGCCCCTGGCCAGGTCTGAGGGACCGACCCAGCTCGGGGCTGTCGGGGGCAGAGAGAGAACCCCCCTCCGCCCTTTCCCTTCAGGTTCTTAGGGCTGGCCAAATCCTTCCCAAGACAGCTTGTCTGGAGAAAATCAGACCCAGCTGAAGAACATGTGTCCATGGGGGAAGCCCGGGAAACTGAGTCTCCCCACACAATAGCAGAGATTCTCATCTTGCATCCTCTCCTGAGCTAATGACAAAGGTGGATGTCCCGGGTGGGTGGGCCTGTGGAATGGGAGAGGGGAGGAAGTCTATTGTCATGCAGAGGGACATGGAAAGACTTGTCTGAAGCTTATCCCCTGCACTGGGGTCAGGTCGGGAAGGGACGGCACAGAGGTGAGCAGGAACCAACCGGCCTCTCTGTGGTGGGGCTGGCCCCGGGGCAGGCGTGGGGGTGATGGCTGGAAGTGGGATGGCGCGTGAGTTGGCACCAGCCAGCGGTGGAGGCAGAGACTCAGAGGTCAGGGATCTCTCTCTCTGTCTCTGTCTCTGTCTCTCTCCCTCAGGGAGCTGAGGAGAGTAAGGTGGCGCCCCCTGCCCACCTCGCCTACCTCTCCATGGGCCCTTCTTTCTCTGGCCGCTCCGGGAGCCCTGCGGGCTTGGGTTCAACCCCCCACACACCGCACAGGCCAAGGGCACATGCGCGACCGCCGGGGCCTAGGGCTGGGCTCGGGGGTGGGGGGGTCCTCAGTGAAGGCCCCGCCCTCCCTCCAGGCTCTGACCCAGCTGCAGCTCTTCCATCGCCGCCCTTCTGGACTCGGCTTCAGCTGTCTGCCTCCCCTCCCCCACTCCCACTCAGCTTGCAGGCCGCTTCCCTGCCTTGAAAGCATGGCTCTGGCCCTGAGGGCCACAGACCTACTGGGCTTCAAGCTCAAGGCTCTGCCTGGGCCTGCTGCTTCGGCCAGGGGCTCATTTTTTCCTGGAAAGACAAAGCCATGGCCTCACCCCACGCCTGCACTTTGCCACGGCAGGCAGCCCAGATGTAGGAAAGGCTCTGTGGAGTCAGAAGTGCCGAGACAGGCAGATGGCACCAGAGGGTTTGGGGGCCAGGGCGCAACTGGGCTAGCCCCTCCTCCCGGGAGTCGGGGAGGCCCGGCCTTCCTAGTGCCCAGGCCACGGCTCCGGGGAGAAACCCGCCATGGAGGGCACGCGGGAGGCCCTCTGCCTGAGGTGGCAGGTGTCACGCCAGGGCCACTGCAAGCCTGGCTCGGCTTGCCTGCTTTCTCCAAAGGAGGCTGGCCGACCAGCCGAACCTGGCACCTGGGCCAGGCCCCTTCCAAGGGGACGAGTTCCAGAGGCTAGAGCCCTGGGGGCGGCTGCCAAGTCTCCTGGGGCGTGTGCTGGGCCCCCGTCAGAGGAGGAAGCAGCCTGGTAAACGGTGTGCCAGGCCTGAGATCTGGAGGCCTCCCACAGCCGGGTCCCTGTCCTGCCCAGGCCCCCCGAGGGAGGACGATGGTCGGGCAGTGGCGAGCGGGGTGGGGCTGGCGCCGAGCCTGCCCTTGGATGCCCCGGGGAAGGGCGCCGGGGGATGGGCTGCCCCTGGCCAGGTCTGAGGGACCGACCCAGCTCGGGGCTGTCGGGGGCAGAGAGAGAACCCCCCTCCGCCCTTTCCCTTCAGGTTCTTAGGGCTGGCCAAATCCTTCCCAAGACAGCTTGTCTGGAGAAAATCAGACCCAGCTGAAGAACATGTGTCCATGGGGGAAACCCGGGAAACTGAGTCTCCCCACACAATAGCAGAGATTCTCATCTTGCATCCTCTCCTGAGCTAATGACAAAGGTGGATGTCCCGGGTGGGTGGGCCTGTGGAATGGGAGAGGGGAGGAAGTCTATTGTCATGCAGAGGGACATGGAAAGACTTGTCTGAAGCTTATCCCCTGCACTGGGGTCAGGTCGGGAAGGGACGGCACAGAGGTGAGCAGGAACCAACCGGCCTCTCTGTGGTGGGGCTGGCCCCGGGGCAGGCGTGGGGGTGATGGCTGGAAGTGGGATGGCGCGTGAGTTGGCACCAGCCAGCGGTGGAGGCAGAGACTCAGAGGTCAGGGATCTCTCTCTCTGTCTCTGTCTCTCTCCCTCAGGGAGCTGAGGAGAGTAAGGTGGCGCCCCCTGCCCACCTCGTCTACCTCTCCATGGGCCCTTCTTTCTCTGGCCGCTCCGGGAGCCCTGCGGGCTTGGGTTCAACCCCCCACACACCGCACAGGCCAAGGGCGCATGCGCGACCGCCGGGGCCTAGGGCTGGGCTCGGTGGTGGGGGGGTCCTCAGTGAAGGCCCCGCCCTCCCTCCAGGCTCTGACCCAGCTGCAGCTCTTCCATCGCCGCCCTTCTGGACTCGGCTTCAGCTGTCTCCCTCCCCTCCCCCACTCCCACTCAGCTTGCAGGCCGCTTCCCTGCCTTGAAAGCATGGCTCTGGCCCTGAGGGCCACAGACCTACTGGGCTTCAAGCTCAAGGCTCTGCCTGGGCCTGCTGCTTCGGCCAGGGGCTCATTTTTTCCTGGAAAGACAAAGCCATGGCCTCACCCCACGCCTGCACTTTGCCACGGCAGGCAGCCCAGATGTAGGAAAGGCTCTGTGGAGTCAGAAGTGCCGAGACAGGCAGATGGCACCAGAGGGTTTGGGGGCCAGGGCGCAACTGGGCTAGCCCCTCCTCCCGGGAGTCGGGGAGGCCCGGCCTTCCTAGTGCCCAGGCCACGGCTCCGGGGAGAAACCCGCCATGGAGGGCACGCGGGAGGCCCTCTGCCTGAGGTGGCAGGTGTCACGCCAGGGCCACTGCAAGCCTGGCTCGGCTTGCCTGCTTTCTCCAAAGGAGGCTGGCCGACCAGCCGAACCTGGCACCTGGGCCAGGCCCCTTCCAAGGGGACGAGTTCCAGAGGCTAGAGCCCTGGGGGCGGCTGCCAAGTCTCCTGGGGCGTGTGCTGGGCCCCCGTCAGAGGAGGAAGCAGCCTGGTAAACGGTGTGCCAGGCCTGAGATCTGGAGGCCTCCCACAGCCGGGTCCCTGTCCTGCCCAGGCCCCCCGAGGGAGGACGATGGTCGGGCAGTGGCGAGCGGGGTGGGGCTGGCGCCGAGCCTGCCCTTGGATGCCCCGGGGAAGGGCGCCGGGGGATGGGCTGCCCCTGGCCAGGTCTGAGGGACCGACCCAGCTCGGGGCTGTCGGGGGCAGAGAGAGAACCCCCCTCCGCCCTTTCCCTTCAGGTTCTTAGGGCTGGCCAAATCCTTCCCAAGACAGCTTGTCTGGAGAAAATCAGACCCAGCTGAAGAACATGTGTCCATGGGGGAAGCCCGGGAAACTGAGTCTCCCCACACAATAGCAGAGATTCTCATCTTGCATCCTCTCCTGAGCTAATGACAAAGGTGGATGTCCCGGGTGGGTGGGCCTGTGGAATGGGAGAGGGGAGGAAGTCTATTGTCATGCAGAGGGACATGGAAAGACTTGTCTGAAGCTTATCCCCTGCACTGGGGTCAGGTCGGGAAGGGACGGCACAGAGGTGAGCAGGAACCAACCGGCCTCTCTGTGGTGGGGCTGGCCCCGGGGCAGGCGTGGGGGTGATGGCTGGAAGTGGGATGGCGCGTGAGTTGGCACCAGCCAGCGGTGGAGGCAGAGACTCAGAGGTCAGGGATCTCTCTCTCTGTCTCTGTCTCTGTCTCTCTCCCTCAGGGAGCTGAGGAGAGTAAGGTGGCGCCCCCTGCCCACCTCGCCTACCTCTCCATGGGCCCTTCTTTCTCTGGCCGCTCCGGGAGCCCTGCGGGCTTGGGTTCAACCCCCCACACACCGCACAGGCCAAGGGCACATGCGCGACCGCCGGGGCCTAGGGCTGGGCTCGGGGGTGGGGGGGTCCTCAGTGAAGGCCCCGCCCTCCCTCCAGGCTCTGACCCAGCTGCAGCTCTTCCATCGCCGCCCTTCTGGACTCGGCTTCAGCTGTCTGCCTCCCCTCCCCCACTCCCACTCAGCTTGCAGGCCGCTTCCCTGCCTTGAAAGCATGGCTCTGGCCCTGAGGGCCACAGACCTACTGGGCTTCAAGCTCAAGGCTCTGCCTGGGCCTGCTGCTTCGGCCAGGGGCTCATTTTTTCCTGGAAAGACAAAGCCATGGCCTCACCCCACGCCTGCACTTTGCCACGGCAGGCAGCCCAGATGTAGGAAAGGCTCTGTGGAGTCAGAAGTGCCGAGACAGGCAGATGGCACCAGAGGGTTTGGGGGCCAGGGCGCAACTGGGCTAGCCCCTCCTCCCGGGAGTCGGGGAGGCCCGGCCTTCCTAGTGCCCAGGCCACGGCTCCGGGGAGAAACCCGCCATGGAGGGCACGCGGGAGGCCCTCTGCCTGAGGTGGCAGGTGTCACGCCAGGGCCACTGCAAGCCTGGCTCGGCTTGCCTGCTTTCTCCAAAGGAGGCTGGCCGACCAGCCGAACCTGGCACCTGGGCCAGGCCCCTTCCAAGGGGACGAGTTCCAGAGGCTAGAGCCCTGGGGGCGGCTGCCAAGTCTCCTGGGGCGTGTGCTGGGCCCCCGTCAGAGGAGGAAGCAGCCTGGTAAACGGTGTGCCAGGCCTGAGATCTGGAGGCCTCCCACAGCCGGGTCCCTGTCCTGCCCAGGCCCCCCGAGGGAGGACGATGGTCGGGCAGTGGCGAGCGGGGTGGGGCTGGCGCCGAGCCTGCCCTTGGATGCCCCGGGGAAGGGCGCCGGGGGATGGGCTGCCCCTGGCCAGGTCTGAGGGACCGACCCAGCTCGGGGCTGTCGGGGGCAGAGAGAGAACCCCCCTCCGCCCTTTCCCTTCAGGTTCTTAGGGCTGGCCAAATCCTTCCCAAGACAGCTTGTCTGGAGAAAATCAGACCCAGCTGAAGAACATGTGTCCATGGGGGAAACCCGGGAAACTGAGTCTCCCCACACAATAGCAGAGATTCTCATCTTGCATCCTCTCCTGAGCTAATGACAAAGGTGGATGTCCCGGGTGGGTGGGCCTGTGGAATGGGAGAGGGGAGGAAGTCTATTGTCATGCAGAGGGACATGGAAAGACTTGTCTGAAGCTTATCCCCTGCACTGGGGTCAGGTCGGGAAGGGACGGCACAGAGGTGAGCAGGAACCAACCGGCCTCTCTGTGGTGGGGCTGGCCCCGGGGCAGGCGTGGGGGTGATGGCTGGAAGTGGGATGGCGCGTGAGTTGGCACCAGCCAGCGGTGGAGGCAGAGACTCAGAGGTCAGGGATCTCTCTCTCTGTCTCTGTCTCTCTCCCTCAGGGAGCTGAGGAGAGTAAGGTGGCGCCCCCTGCCCACCTCGTCTACCTCTCCATGGGCCCTTCTTTCTCTGGCCGCTCCGGGAGCCCTGCGGGCTTGGGTTCAACCCCCCCACACACCGCACAGGCCAAGGGCGCATGCGCGACCGCCGGGGCCTAGGGCTGGGCTCGGTGGTGGGGGGGTCCTCAGTGAAGGCCCCGCCCTCCCTCCAGGCTCTGACCCAGCTGCAGCTCTTCCATCGCCGCCCTTCTGGACTCGGCTTCAGCTGTCTCCCTCCCCTCCCCCACTCCCACTCAGCTTGCAGGCCGCTTCCCTGCCTTGAAAGCATGGCTCTGGCCCTGAGGGCCACAGACCTACTGGGCTTCAAGCTCAAGGCTCTGCCTGGGCCTGCTGCTTCGGCCAGGGGCTCATTTTTTCCTGGAAAGACAAAGCCATGGCCTCACCCCACGCCTGCACTTTGCCACGGCAGGCAGCCCAGATGTAGGAAAGGCTCTGTGGAGTCAGAAGTGCCGAGACAGGCAGATGGCACCAGAGGGTTTGGGGGCCAGGGCGCAACTGGGCTAGCCCCTCCTCCCGGGAGTCGGGGAGGCCCGGCCTTCCTAGTGCCCAGGCCACGGCTCCGGGGAGAAACCCGCCATGGAGGGCACGCGGGAGGCCCTCTGCCTGAGGTGGCAGGTGTCACGCCAGGGCCACTGCAAGCCTGGCTCGGCTTGCCTGCTTTCTCCAAAGGAGGCTGGCCGACCAGCCGAACCTGGCACCTGGGCCAGGCCCCTTCCAAGGGGACGAGTTCCAGAGGCTAGAGCCCTGGGGGCGGCTGCCAAGTCTCCTGGGGCGTGTGCTGGGCCCCCGTCAGAGGAGGAAGCAGCCTGGTAAACGGTGTGCCAGGCCTGAGATCTGGAGGCCTCCCACAGCCGGGTCCCTGTCCTGCCCAGGCCCCCCGAGGGAGGACGATGGTCGGGCAGTGGCGAGCGGGGTGGGGCTGGCGCCGAGCCTGCCCTTGGATGCCCCGGGGAAGGGCGCCGGGGGATGGGCTGCCCCTGGCCAGGTCTGAGGGACCGACCCAGCTCGGGGCTGTCGGGGGCAGAGAGAGAACCCCCCTCCGCCCTTTCCCTTCAGGTTCTTAGGGCTGGCCAAATCCTTCCCAAGACAGCTTGTCTGGAGAAAATCAGACCCAGCTGAAGAACATGTGTCCATGGGGGAAGCCCGGGAAACTGAGTCTCCCCACACAATAGCAGAGATTCTCATCTTGCATCCTCTCCTGAGCTAATGACAAAGGTGGATGTCCCGGGTGGGTTGGCCTGTGGAATGGGAGAGGGGAGGAAGTCTATTGTCATGCAGAGGGACATGGAAAGACTTGTCTGAAGCTTATCCCCTGCACTGGGGTCAGGTCGGGAAGGGACGGCACAGAGGTGAGCAGGAACCAACCGGCCTCTCTGTGGTGGGGCTGGCCCCGGGACAGGCGTGGGGGTGATGGCTGGAAGTGGGATGGCGCGTGAGTTGGCACCAGCCAGCGGTGGAGGCAGAGACTCAGAGGTCAGGGATCTCTCTCTCTGTCTCTGTCTCTGTCTCTCTCCCTCAGGGAGCTGAGGAGAGTAAGGTGGCGCCCCCTGCCCACCTCGCCTACCTCTCCATGGGCCCTTCTTTCTCTGGCCGCTCCGGGAGCCCTGCGGGCTTGGGTTCAACCCCCCACACACCGCACAGGCCAAGGGCACATGCGCGACCGCCGGGGCCTAGGGCTGGGCTCGGGGGTGGGGGGGTCCTCAGTGAAGGCCCCGCCCTCCCTCCAGGCTCTGACCCAGCTGCAGCTCTTCCATCGCCGCCCTTCTGGACTCGGCTTCAGCTGTCTGCCTCCCCTCCCCCACTCCCACTCTGCTTGCAGGCCGCTTCCCTGCCTTGAAAGCATGGCTCTGGCCCTGAGGGCCACAGACCTACTGGGCTTCAAGCTCAAGGCTCTGCCTGGGCCTGCTGCTTCGGCCAGGGGCTCATTTTTTCCTGGAAAGACAAAGCCATGGCCTCACCCCACGCCTGCACTTTGCCACGGCAGGCAGCCCAGATGTAGGAAAGGCTCTGTGGAGTCAGAAGTGCCGAGACAGGCAGGTGGCACCAGAGGGTTTGGGGGCCAGGGCGCAACTGGGCTAGCCCCTCCTCCCGGGAGTCGGGGAGGCCCGGCCTTCCTAGTGCCCAGGCCACGGCTCCGGGGAGAAACCCGCCATGGAGGGCACGCGGGAGGCCCTCTGCCTGAGGTGGCAGGTGTCACGCCAGGGCCACTGCAAGCCTGGCTCGGCTTGCCTGCTTTCTCCAAAGGAGGCTGGCCGACCAGCCGAACCTGGCACCTGGGCCAGGCCCCTTCCAAGGGGACGAGTTCCAGAGGCTAGAGCCCTGGGGGCGGCTGCCAAGTCTCCTGGGGCGTGTGCTGGGCCCCCGTCAGAGGAGGAAGCAGCCTGGTAAACGGTGTGCCAGGCCTGAGATCTGGAGGCCTCCCACAGCCGGGTCCCTGTCCTGCCCAGGCCCCCCGAGGGAGGACGATGGTCGGGCAGTGGCGAGCGGGGTGGGGCTGGCGCCGAGCCTGCCCTTGGATGCCCAGGGGAAGGGCGCCGGGGGATGGGCTGCCCCTGGCCAGGTCTGAGGGACCGACCCAGCTCGGGGCTGTCGGGGGCAGAGAGAGAACCCCCCTCCGCCCTTTCCCTTCAGGTTCTTAGGGCTGGCCAAATCCTTCCCAAGACAGCTTGTCTGGAGAAAATCAGACCCAGCTGAAGAACATGTGTCCATGGGGGAAGCCCGGGAAACTGAGTCTCCCCACACAATAGCAGAGATTCTCATCTTGCATCCTCTCCTGAGCTAATGACCAAGGTGGATGTCCCGGGTGGGTGGGCCTGTGGAATGGGAGAGGGGAGGAAGTCTATTGTCATGCAGAGGGACATGGAAAGACTTGTCTGAAGCTTATCCCCTGCACTGGGGTCAGGTCGGGAAGGGACGGCACAGAGGTGAGCAGGAACCAACCGGCCTCTCTGTGGTGGGGCTGGCCCCGGGGCAGGCGTGGGGGTGATGGCTGGAAGTGGGATGGCGCGTGAGTTGGCACCAGCCAGCGGTGGAGGCAGAGACTCAGAGGTCAGGGATCTCTCTCTCTGTCTCTGTCTCTGTCTCTCTCCCTCAGGGAGCTGAGGAGAGTAAGGTGGCGCCCCCTGCCCACCTCGCCTACCTCTCCATGGGCCCTTCTTTCTCTGGCCGCTCCGGGAGCCCTGCGGGCTTGGGTTCAACCCCCCACACACCGCACAGGCCAAGGGCGCATGCGCGACCGCCGGGGCCTAGGGCTGGCCTCGGGTGGGGGGGTCCTCAGTGAAGGCCCCGCCCTCCCTCCAGGCTCTGACCCAGCTGCAGCTCTTCCATCGCCGCCCTTCTGGACTCGGCTTCAGCTGTCTCCCTCCCCTCCCCCACTCCCACTCAGCTTGCAGGCCGCTTCCCTGCCTTGAAAGCATGGCTCTGGCCCTGAGGGCCACAGACCTACTGGGCTTCAAGCTCAAGGCTCTGCCTGGGCCTGCTGCTTCGGCCAGGGGCTCATTTTTTCCTGGAAAGACAAAGCCATGGCCTCACCCCACGCCTGCACTTTGCCACGGCAGGCAGCCCAGATGTAGGAAAGGCTCTGTGGAGTCAGAAGTGCCGAGACAGGCAGATGGCACCAGAGGGTTTGGGGGCCAGGGCGCAACTGGGCTAGCCCCTCCTCCCGGGAGTCGGGGAGGCCCGGCCTTCCTAGTGCCCAGGCCACGGCTCCGGGGAGAAACCCGCCATGGAGGGCACGCGGGAGGCCCTCTGCCTGAGGTGGCAGGTGTCACGCCAGGGCCACTGCAAGCCTGGCTCGGCTTGCCTGCTTTCTCCAAAGGAGGCTGGCCGACCACCCGAACCTGGCACCTGGGCCAGGCCCCTTCCAAGGGGACGAGTTCCAGAGGCTAGAGCCCTGGGGGCGGCTGCCAAGTCTCCTGGGGCGTGTGCTGGGCCCCCGTCAGAGGAGGAAGCAGCCTGGTAAACGGTGTGCCAGGCCTGAGATCTGGAGGCCTCCCACAGCCGGGTCCCTGTCCTGCCCAGGCCCCCCGAGGGAGGACGATGGTCGGGCAGTGGCGAGCGGGGTGGGGCTGGCGCCGAGCCTGCCCTTGGATGCCCCGGGGAAGGGCGCCGGGGGATGGGCTGCCCCTGGCCAGGTCTGAGGGACCGACCCAGCTCGGGGCTGTCGGTGGCAGAGTGAGAACCCCCCTCCGCCCTTTCCCTTCAGGTTCTTAGGGCTGGCCAAATCCTTCCCAAGACAGCTTGTCTGGAGAAAATCAGACCCAGCTGAAGAACATGTGTCCATGGGGGAAGCCCGGGAAACTGAGTCTCCCCACACAATAGCAGAGATTCTCATCTTGCATCCTCTCCTGAGCTAATGACAAAGGTGGATGTCCCGGGTGGGTTGGCCTGTGGAATGGGAGAGGGGAGGAAGTCTATTGTCATGCAGAGGGACATGGAAAGACTTGTCTGAAGCTTATCCCCTGCACTGGGGTCAGGTCGGGAAGGGACGGCACAGAGGTGAGCAGGAACCAACCGGCCTCTCTGTGGTGGGGCTGGCCCCGGGACAGGCGTGGGGGTGATGGCTGGAAGTGGGATGGCGCGTGAGTTGGCACCAGCCAGCGGTGGAGGCAGAGACTCAGAGGTCAGGGATCTCTCTCTCTGTCTCTGTCTCTGTCTCTCTCCCTCAGGGAGCTGAGGAGAGTAAGGTGGCGCCCCCTGCCCACCTCGCCTACCTCTCCATGGGCCCTTCTTTCTCTGGCCGCTCCGGGAGCCCTGCGGGCTTGGGTTCAACCCCCCACACACCGCACAGGCCAAGGGCACATGCGCGACCGCCGGGGCCTAGGGCTGGGCTCGGGGGTGGGGGGGTCCTCAGTGAAGGCCCCGCCCTCCCTCCAGGCTCTGACCCAGCTGCAGCTCTTCCATCGCCGCCCTTCTGGACTCGGCTTCAGCTGTCTGCCTCCCCTCCCCCACTCCCACTCAGCTTGCAGGCCGCTTCCCTGCTTTGAAAGCATGGCTCTGGCCCTGAGGGCCACAGACCTACTGGGCTTCAAGCTCAAGGCTCTGCCTGGGCCTGCTGCTTCGGCCAGGGGCTCATTTTTTCCTGGAAAGACAAAGCCATGGCCTCACCCCACGCCTGCACTTTGCCACGGCAGGCAGCCCAGATGTAGGAAAGGCTCTGTGGAGTCAGAAGTGCCGAGACAGGCAGGTGGCACCAGAGGGTTTGGGGGCCAGGGCGCAACTGGGCTAGCCCCTCCTCCCGGGAGTCGGGGAGGCCCGGCCTTCCTAGTGCCCAGGCCACGGCTCCGGGGAGAAACCCGCCATGGAGGGCACGCGGGAGGCCCTCTGCCTGAGGTGGCAGGTGTCACGCCAGGGCCACTGCAAGCCTGGCTCGGCTTGCCTGCTTTCTCCAAAGGAGGCTGGCCGACCAGCCGAACCTGGCACCTGGGCCAGGCCCCTTCCAAGGGGACGAGTTCCAGAGGCTAGAGCCCTGGGGGCGGCTGCCAAGTCTCCTGGGGCGTGTGCTGGGCCCCCGTCAGAGGAGGAAGCAGCCTGGTAAACGGTGTGCCAGGCCTGAGATCTGGAGGCCTCCCACAGCCGGGTCCCTGTCCTGCCCAGGCCCCCCGAGGGAGGACGATGGTCGGGCAGTGGCGAGCGGGGTGGGGCTGGCGCCGAGCCTGCCCTTGGATGCCCAGGGGAAGGGCGCCGGGGGATGGGCTGCCCCTGGCCAGGTCTGAGGGACCGACCCAGCTCGGGGCTGTCGGGGGCAGAGAGAGAACCCCCCTCCGCCCTTTCCCTTCAGGTTCTTAGGGCTGGCCAAATCCTTCCCAAGACAGCTTGTCTGGAGAAAATCAGACCCAGCTGAAGAACATGTGTCCATGGGGGAAGCCCGGGAAACTGAGTCTCCCCACACAATAGCAGAGATTCTCATCTTGCATCCTCTCCTGAGCTAATGACCAAGGTGGATGTCCCGGGTGGGTGGGCCTGTGGAATGGGAGAGGGGAGGAAGTCTATTGTCATGCAGAGGGACATGGAAAGACTTGTCTGAAGCTTATCCCCTGCACTGGGGTCAGGTCGGGAAGGGACGGCACAGAGGTGAGCAGGAACCAACCGGCCTCTCTGTGGTGGGGCTGGCCCCGGGGCAGGCGTGGGGGTGATGGCTGGAAGTGGGATGGCGCGTGAGTTGGCACCAGCCAGCGGTGGAGGCAGAGACTCAGAGGTCAGGGATCTCTCTCTCTGTCTCTGTCTCTGTCTCTCTCCCTCAGGGAGCTGAGGAGAGTAAGGTGGCGCCCCCTGCCCACCTCGCCTACCTCTCCATGGGCCCTTCTTTCTCTGGCCGCTCCGGGAGCCCTGCGGGCTTGGGTTCAACCCCCCACACACCGCACAGGCCAAGGGCGCATGCGCGACCGCCGGGGCCTAGGGCTGGCCTCGGGTGGGGGGGTCCTCAGTGAAGGCCCCGCCCTCCCTCCAGGCTCTGACCCAGCTGCAGCTCTTCCATCGCCGCCCTTCTGGACTCGGCTTCAGCTGTCTGCCTCCCCTCCCCCACTCCCACTCAGCTTGCAGGCCGCTTCCCTGCCTTGAAAGCATGGCTCTGGCCCTGAGGGCCACAGACCTACTGGGCTTCAAGCTCAAGGCTCTGCCTGGGCCTGCTGCTTCGGCCAGGGGCTCATTTTTTCCTGGAAAGACAAAGCCATGGCCTCACCCCACGCCTGCACTTTGCCACGGCAGGCAGCCCAGATGTAGGAAAGGCTCTGTGGAGTCTGAAGTGCCGAGACAGGCAGATGGCACCAGAGGGTTTGGGGGCCAGGGCGCAACTGGGCTAGCCCCTCCTCCCGGGAGTCGGGGAGGCCCGGCCTTCCTAGTGCCCAGGCCACGGCTCCGGGGAGAAACCCGCCATGGAGGGCACGCGGGAGGCCCTCTGCCTGAGGTGGCAGGTGTCACGCCAGGGCCACTGCAAGCCTGGCTCGGCTTGCCTGCTTTCTCCAAAGGAGGCTGGCCGACCAGCCGAACCTGGCACCTGGGCCAGGCCCCTTCCAAGGGGACGAGTTCCAGAGGATAGAGCCCTGGGGGCGGCTGCCAAGTCTCCTGAGGGGTGTGCTGGGCCCCCGTCAGAGGAGGAAGCAGCCTGGTAAACGGTGTGCCAGGCCTGAGATCTGGAGGCCTCCCACAGCCGGGTCCCTGTCCTGCCCAGGCCCCCCGAGGGAGGACGATGGTCGGGCAGTGGCGAGCGGGGTGGGGCTGGCGCCGAGCCTGCCCTTGGATGCCCCGGGGAAGGGCGCCGGGGGATGGGCTGCCCCTGGCCAGGTCTGAGGGACCGACCCAGCTCGGGGCTGTCGGGGGCAGAGAGAGAACCCCCCTCCGCCCTTTCCCTTCAGGTTCTTAGGGCTGGCCAAATCCTTCCCAAGACAGCTTGTCTGGAGAAAATCAGACCCAGCTGAAGAACATGTGTCCATGGGGGAAGCCCGGGAAACTGAGTCTCCCCACACAATAGCAGAGATTCTCATCTTGCATCCTCTCCTGAGCTAATGACAAAGGTGGATGTCCCGGGTGGGTTGGCCTGTGGAATGGGAGAGGGGAGGAAGTCTATTGTCATGCAGAGGGACATGGAAAGACTTGTCTGAAGCTTATCCCCTGCACTGGGGTCAGGTCGGGAAGGGACGGCACAGAGGTGAGCAGGAACCAACCGGCCTCTCTGTGGTGGGGCTGGCCCCGGGACAGGCGTGGGGGTGATGGCTGGAAGTGGGATGGCGCGTGAGTTGGCACCAGCCAGCGGTGGAGGCAGAGACTCAGAGGTCAGGGATCTCTCTCTCTGTCTCTGTCTCTGTCTCTCTCCCTCAGGGAGCTGAGGAGAGTAAGGTGGCGCCCCCTGCCCACCTCGCCTACCTCTCCATGGGCCCTTCTTTCTCTGGCCGCTCCGGGAGCCCTGCGGGCTTGGGTTCAACCCCCCACACACCGCACAGGCCAAGGGCACATGCGCGACCGCCGGGGCCTAGGGCTGGGCTCGGGGGTGGGGGGGTCCTCAGTGAAGGCCCCGCCCTCCCTCCAGGCTCTGACCCAGCTGCAGCTCTTCCATCGCCGCCCTTCTGGACTCGGCTTCAGCTGTCTGCCTCCCCTCCCCCACTCCCACTCAGCTTGCAGGCCGCTTCCCTGCCTTGAAAGCATGGCTCTGGCCCTGAGGGCCACAGACCTACTGGGCTTCAAGCTCAAGGCTCTGCCTGGGCCTGCTGCTTCGGCCAGGGGCTCATTTTTTCCTGGAAAGACAAAGCCATGGCCTCACCCCACGCCTGCACTTTGCCACGGCAGGCAGCCCAGATGTAGGAAAGGCTCTGTGGAGTCAGAAGTGCCGAGACAGGCAGGTGGCACCAGAGGGTTTGGGGGCCAGGGCGCAACTGGGCTAGCCCCTCCTCCCGGGAGTCGGGGAGGCCCGGCCTTCCTAGTGCCCAGGCCACGGCTCCGGGGAGAAACCCGCCATGGAGGGCACGCGGGAGGCCCTCTGCCTGAGGTGGCAGGTGTCACGCCAGGGCCACTGCAAGCCTGGCTCGGCTTGCCTGCTTTCTCCAAAGGAGGCTGGCCGACCAGCCGAACCTGGCACCTGGGCCAGGCCCCTTCCAAGGGGACGAGTTCCAGAGGCTAGAGCCCTGGGGGCGGCTGCCAAGTCTCCTGGGGCGTGTGCTGGGCCCCCGTCAGAGGAGGAAGCAGCCTGGTAAACGGTGTGCCAGGCCTGAGATCTGGAGGCCTCCCACAGCCGGGTCCCTGTCCTGCCCAGGCCCCCCGAGGGAGGACGATGGTCGGGCAGTGGCGAGCGGGGTGGGGCTGGCGCCGAGCCTGCCCTTGGATGCCCAGGGGAAGGGCGCCGGGGGATGGGCTGCCCCTGGCCAGGTCTGAGGGACCGACCCAGCTCGGGGCTGTCGGGGGCAGAGAGAGAACCCCCCTCCGCCCTTTCCCTTCAGGTTCTTAGGGCTGGCCAAATCCTTCCCAAGACAGCTTGTCTGGAGAAAATCAGACCCAGCTGAAGAACATGTGTCCATGGGGGAAGCCCGGGAAACTGAGTCTCCCCACACAATAGCAGAGATTCTCATCTTGCATCCTCTCCTGAGCTAATGACCAAGGTGGATGTCCCGGGTGGGTGGGCCTGTGGAATGGGAGAGGGGAGGAAGTCTATTGTCATGCAGAGGGACATGGAAAGACTTGTCTGAAGCTTATCCCCTGCACTGGGGTCAGGTCGGGAAGGGACGGCACAGAGGTGAGCAGGAACCAACCGGCCTCTCTGTGGTGGGGCTGGCCCCGGGGCAGGCGTGGGGGTGATGGCTGGAAGTGGGATGGCGCGTGAGTTGGCACCAGCCAGCGGTGGAGGCAGAGACTCAGAGGTCAGGGATCTCTCTCTCTGTCTCTGTCTCTGTCTCTCTCCCTCAGGGAGCTGAGGAGAGTAAGGTGGCGCCCCCTGCCCACCTCGCCTACCTCTCCATGGGCCCTTCTTTCTCTGGCCGCTCCGGGAGCCCTGCGGGCTTGGGTTCAACCCCCCACACACCGCACAGGCCAAGGGCACATGCGCGACCGCCGGGGCCTAGGGCTGGGCTCGGGGGTGGGGGGGTCCTCAGTGAAGGCCCCGCCCTCCCTCCAGGCTCTGACCCAGCTGCAGCTCTTCCATCGCCGCCCTTCTGGACTCGGCTTCAGCTGTCTCCCTCCCCTCCCCCACTCCCACTCAGCTTGCAGGCCGCTTCCCTGCCTTGAAAGCATGGCTCTGGCCCTGAGGGCCACAGACCTACTGGGCTTCAAGCTCAAGGCTCTGCCTGGGCCTGCTGCTTCGGCCAGGGGCTCATTTTTTCCTGGAAAGACAAAGCCATGGCCTCACCCCACGCCTGCACTTTGCCACGGCAGGCAGCCCAGATGTAGGAAAGGCTCTGTGGAGTCAGAAGTGCCGAGACAGGCAGATGGCACCAGAGGGTTTGGGGGCCAGGGCGCAACTGGGCTAGCCCCTCCTCCCGGGAGTCGGGGAGGCCCGGCCTTCCTAGTGCCCAGGCCACGGCTCCGGGGAGAAACCCGCCATGGAGGGCACGCGGGAGGCCCTCTGCCTGAGGTGGCAGGTGTCACGCCAGGGCCACTGCAAGCCTGGCTCGGCTTGCCTGCTTTCTCCAAAGGAGGCTGGCCGACCAGCCGAACCTGGCACCTGGGCCAGGCCCCTTCCAAGGGGACGAGTTCCAGAGGATAGAGCCCTGGGGGCGGCTGCCAAGTCTCCTGAGGGGTGTGCTGGGCCCCCGTCAGAGGAGGAAGCAGCCTGGTAAACGGTGTGCCAGGCCTGAGATCTGGAGGCCTCCCACAGCCGGGTCCCTGTCCTGCCCAGGCCCCCCGAGGGAGGACGATGGTCGGGCAGTGGCGAGCGGGGTGGGGCTGGCGCCGAGCCTGCCCTTGGATGCCCCGGGGAAGGGCGCCGGGGGATGGGCTGCCCCTGGCCAGGTCTGAGGGACCGACCCAGCTCGGGGCTGTCGGGGGCAGAGAGAGAACCCCCCTCCGCCCTTTCCCTTCAGGTTCTTAGGGCTGGCCAAATCCTTCCCAAGACAGCTTGTCTGGAGAAAATCAGACCCAGCTGAAGAACATGTGTCCATGGGGGAAGCCCGGGAAACTGAGTCTCCCCACACAATAGCAGAGATTCTCATCTTGCATCCTCTCCTGAGCTAATGACAAAGGTGGATGTCCCGGGTGGGTTGGCCTGTGGAATGGGAGAGGGGAGGAAGTCTATTGTCATGCAGAGGGACATGGAAAGACTTGTCTGAAGCTTATCCCCTGCACTGGGGTCAGGTCGGGAAGGGACGGCACAGAGGTGAGCAGGAACCAACCGGCCTCTCTGTGGTGGGGCTGGCCCCGGGACAGGCGTGGGGGTGATGGCTGGAAGTGGGATGGCGCGTGAGTTGGCACCAGCCAGCGGTGGAGGCAGAGACTCAGAGGTCAGGGATCTCTCTCTCTGTCTCTGTCTCTGTCTCTCTCCCTCAGGGAGCTGAGGAGAGTAAGGTGGCGCCCCCTGCCCACCTCGCCTACCTCTCCATGGGCCCTTCTTTCTCTGGCCGCTCCGGGAGCCCTGCGGGCTTGGGTTCAACCCCCCACACACCGCACAGGCCAAGGGCACATGCGCGACCGCCGGGGCCTAGGGCTGGGCTCGGGGGTGGGGGGGTCCTCAGTGAAGGCCCCGCCCTCCCTCCAGGCTCTGACCCAGCTGCAGCTCTTCCATCGCCGCCCTTCTGGACTCGGCTTCAGCTGTCTGCCTCCCCTCCCCCACTCCCACTCAGCTTGCAGGCCGCTTCCCTGCCTTGAAAGCATGGCTCTGGCCCTGAGGGCCACAGACCTACTGGGCTTCAAGCTCAAGGCTCTGCCTGGGCCTGCTGCTTCGGCCAGGGGCTCATTTTTTCCTGGAAAGACAAAGCCATGGCCTCACCCCACGCCTGCACTTTGCCACGGCAGGCAGCCCAGATGTAGGAAAGGCTCTGTGGAGTCAGAAGTGCCGAGACAGGCAGGTGGCACCAGAGGGTTTGGGGGCCAGGGCGCAACTGGGCTAGCCCCTCCTCCCGGGAGTCGGGGAGGCCCGGCCTTCCTAGTGCCCAGGCCACGGCTCCGGGGAGAAACCCGCCATGGAGGGCACGCGGGAGGCCCTCTGCCTGAGGTGGCAGGTGTCACGCCAGGGCCACTGCAAGCCTGGCTCGGCTTGCCTGCTTTCTCCAAAGGAGGCTGGCCGACCAGCCGAACCTGGCACCTGGGCCAGGCCCCTTCCAAGGGGACGAGTTCCAGAGGCTAGAGCCCTGGGGGCGGCTGCCAAGTCTCCTGGGGCGTGTGCTGGGCCCCCGTCAGAGGAGGAAGCAGCCTGGTAAACGGTGTGCCAGGCCTGAGATCTGGAGGCCTCCCACAGCCGGGTCCCTGTCCTGCCCAGGCCCCCCGAGGGAGGACGATGGTCGGGCAGTGGCGAGCGGGGTGGGGCTGGCGCCGAGCCTGCCCTTGGATGCCCAGGGGAAGGGCGCCGGGGGATGGGCTGCCCCTGGCCAGGTCTGAGGGACCGACCCAGCTCGGGGCTGTCGGGGGCAGAGAGAGAACCCCCCTCCGCCCTTTCCCTTCAGGTTCTTAGGGCTGGCCAAATCCTTCCCAAGACAGCTTGTCTGGAGAAAATCAGACCCAGCTGAAGAACATGTGTCCATGGGGGAAGCCCGGGAAACTGAGTCTCCCCACACAATAGCAGAGATTCTCATCTTGCATCCTCTCCTGAGCTAATGACCAAGGTGGATGTCCCGGGTGGGTGGGCCTGTGGAATGGGAGAGGGGAGGAAGTCTATTGTCATGCAGAGGGACATGGAAAGACTTGTCTGAAGCTTATCCCCTGCACTGGGGTCAGGTCGGGAAGGGACGGCACAGAGGTGAGCAGGAACCAACCGGCCTCTCTGTGGTGGGGCTGGCCCCGGGGCAGGCGTGGGGGTGATGGCTGGAAGTGGGATGGCGCGTGAGTTGGCACCAGCCAGCGGTGGAGGCAGAGACTCAGAGGTCAGGGATCTCTCTCTCTGTCTCTGTCTCTGTCTCTCTCCCTCAGGGAGCTGAGGAGAGTAAGGTGGCGCCCCCTGCCCACCTCGCCTACCTCTCCATGGGCCCTTCTTTCTCTGGCCGCTCCGGGAGCCCTGCGGGCTTGGGTTCAACCCCCCACACACCGCACAGGCCAAGGGCACATGCGCGACCGCCGGGGCCTAGGGCTGGTCTCGGGGGTGGGGGGGTCCTCAGTGAAGGCCCCGCCCTCCCTCCAGGCTCTGACCCAGCTGCAGCTCTTCCATCGCCGCCCTTCTGGACTCGGCTTCAGCTGTCTCCCTCCCCTCCCCCACTCCCACTCAGCTTGCAGGCCGCTTCCCTGCCTTGAAAGCATGGCTCTGGCCCTGAGGGCCACAGACCTACTGGGCTTCAAGCTCAAGGCTCTGCCTGGGCCTGCTGCTTCGGCCAGGGGCTCATTTTTTCCTGGAAAGACAAAGCCATGGCCTCACCCCACGCCTGCACTTTGCCACGGCAGGCAGCCCAGATGTAGGAAAGGCTCTGTGGAGTCAGAAGTGCCGAGACAGGCAGATGGCACCAGAGGGTTTGGGGGCCAGGGCGCAACTGGGCTAGCCCCTCCTCCCGGGAGTCGGGGAGGCCCGGCCTTCCTAGTGCCCAGGCCACGGCTCCGGGGAGAAACCCGCCATGGAGGGCACGCGGGAGGCCCTCTGCCTGAGGTGGCAGGTGTCACGCCAGGGCCACTGCAAGCCTGGCTCGGCTTGCCTGCTTTCTCCAAAGGAGGCTGGCCGACCAGCCGAACCTGGCACCTGGGCCAGGCCCCTTCCAAGGGGACGAGTTCCAGAGGCTAGAGCCCTGGGGGCGGCTGCCAAGTCTCCTGAGGGGTGTGCTGGGCCCCCGTCAGAGGAGGAAGCAGCCTGGTAAACGGTGTGCCAGGCCTGAGATCTGGAGGCCTCCCACAGCCGGGTCCCTGTCCTGCCCAGGCCCCCCGAGGGAGGACGATGGTCGGGCAGTGGCGAGCGGGGTGGGGCTGGCGCCGAGCCTGCCCTTGGATGCCCCGGGGAAGGGCGCCGGGGGATGGGCTGCCCCTGGCCAGGTCTGAGGGACCGACCCAGCTCGGGGCTGTCGGGGGCAGAGAGAGAACCCCCCTCCGCCCTTTCCCTTCAGGTTCTTAGGGCTGGCCAAATCCTTCCCAAGACAGCTTGTCTGGAGAAAATCAGACCCAGCTGAAGAACATGTGTCCATGGGGGAAGCCCGGGAAACTGAGTCTCCCCACACAATAGCAGAGATTCTCATCTTGCATCCTCTCCTGAGCTAATGACCAAGGTGGATGTCCCGGGTGGGTGGGCCTGTGGAATGGGAGAGGGGAGGAAGTCTATTGTCATGCAGAGGGACATGGAAAGACTTGTCTGAAGCTTATCCCCTGCACTGGGGTCAGGTCGGGAAGGGACGGCACAGAGGTGAGCAGGAACCAACCGGCCTCTCTGTGGTGGGGCTGGCCCCGGGGCAGGCGTGGGGGTGATGGCTGGAAGTGGGATGGCGCGTGAGTTGGCACCAGCCAGCGGTGGAGGCAGAGACTCAGAGGTCAGGGATCTCTCTCTCTGTCTCTGTCTCTGTCTCTCTCCCTCAGGGAGCTGAGGAGAGTAAGGTGGCGCCCCCTGCCCACCTCGCCTACCTCTCCATGGGCCCTTCTTTCTCTGGCCGCTCCGGGAGCCCTGCGGGCTTGGGTTCAACCCCCCACACACCGCACAGGCCAAGGGCACATGCGCGACCGCCGGGGCCTAGGGCTGGTCTCGGGGGTGGGGGGGTCCTCAGTGAAGGCCCCGCCCTCCCTCCAGGCTCTGACCCAGCTGCAGCTCTTCCATCGCCGCCCTTCTGGACTCGGCTTCAGCTGTCTGCCTCCCCTCCCCCACTCCCACTCAGCTTGCAGGCCGCTTCCCTGCCTTGAAAGCATGGCTCTGGCCCTGAGGGCCACAGACCTACTGGGCTTCAAGCTCAAGGCTCTGCCTGGGCCTGCTGCTTCGGCCAGGGGCTCATTTTTTCCTGGAAAGACAAAGCCATGGCCTCACCCCACGCCTGCACTTTGCCACGGCAGGCAGCCCAGATGTAGGAAAGGCTCTGTGGAGTCAGAAGTGCCGAGACAGGCAGGTGGCACCAGAGGGTTTGGGGGCCAGGGCGCAACTGGGCTAGCCCCTCCTCCCGGGAGTCGGGGAGGCCCGGCCTTCCTAGTGCCCAGGCCACGGCTCCGGGGAGAAACCCGCCATGGAGGGCACGCGGGAGGCCCTCTGCCTGAGGTGGCAGGTGTCACGCCAGGGCCACTGCAAGCCTGGCTCGGCTTGCCTGCTTTCTCCAAAGGAGGCTGGCCGACCAGCCGAACCTGGCACCTGGGCCAGGCCCCTTCCAAGGGGACGAGTTCCAGAGGCTAGAGCCCTGGGGGCGGCTGCCAAGTCTCCTGGGGCGTGTGCTGGGCCCCCGTCAGAGGAGGAAGCAGCCTGGTAAACGGTGTGCCAGGCCTGAGATCTGGAGGCCTCCCACAGCCGGGTCCCTGTCCTGCCCAGGCCCCCCGAGGGAGGACGATGGTCGGGCAGTGGCGAGCGGGGTGGGGCTGGCGCCGAGCCTGCCCTTGGATGCCCAGGGGAAGGGCGCCGGGGGATGGGCTGCCCCTGGCCAGGTCTGAGGGACCGACCCAGCTCGGGGCTGTCGGGGGCAGAGAGAGAACCCCCCTCCGCCCTTTCCCTTCAGGTTCTTAGGGCTGGCCAAATCCTTCCCAAGACAGCTTGTCTGGAGAAAATCAGACCCAGCTGAAGAACATGTGTCCATGGGGGAAGCCCGGGAAACTGAGTCTCCCCACACAATAGCAGAGATTCTCATCTTGCATCCTCTCCTGAGCTAATGACCAAGGTGGATGTCCCGGGTGGGTGGGCCTGTGGAATGGGAGAGGGGAGGAAGTCTATTGTCATGCAGAGGGACATGGAAAGACTTGTCTGAAGCTTATCCCCTGCACTGGGGTCAGGTCGGGAAGGGACGGCACAGAGGTGAGCAGGAACCAACCGGCCTCTCTGTGGTGGGGCTGGCCCCGGGGCAGGCGTGGGGGTGATGGCTGGAAGTGGGATGGCGCGTGAGTTGGCACCAGCCAGCGGTGGAGGCAGAGACTCAGAGGTCAGGGATCTCTCTCTCTGTCTCTGTCTCTGTCTCTCTCCCTCAGGGAGCTGAGGAGAGTAAGGTGGCGCCCCCTGCCCACCTCGCCTACCTCTCCATGGGCCCTTCTTTCTCTGGCCGCTCCGGGAGCCCTGCGGGCTTGGGTTCAACCCCCCACACACCGCACAGGCCAAGGGCACATGCGCGACCGCCGGGGCCTAGGGCTGGTCTCGGGGGTGGGGGGGTCCTCAGTGAAGGCCCCGCCCTCCCTCCAGGCTCTGACCCAGCTGCAGCTCTTCCATCGCCGCCCTTCTGGACTCGGCTTCAGCTGTCTCCCTCCCCTCCCCCACTCCCACTCAGCTTGCAGGCCGCTTCCCTGCCTTGAAAGCATGGCTCTGGCCCTGAGGGCCACAGACCTACTGGGCTTCAAGCTCAAGGCTCTGCCTGGGCCTGCTGCTTCGGCCAGGGGCTCATTTTTTCCTGGAAAGACAAAGCCATGGCCTCACCCCACGCCTGCACTTTGCCACGGCAGGCAGCCCAGATGTAGGAAAGGCTCTGTGGAGTCAGAAGTGCCGAGACAGGCAGATGGCACCAGAGGGTTTGGGGGCCAGGGCGCAACTGGGCTAGCCCCTCCTCCCGGGAGTCGGGGAGGCCCGGCCTTCCTAGTGCCCAGGCCACGGCTCCGGGGAGAAACCCGCCATGGAGGGCACGCGGGAGGCCCTCTGCCTGAGGTGGCAGGTGTCACGCCAGGGCCACTGCAAGCCTGGCTCGGCTTGCCTGCTTTCTCCAAAGGAGGCTGGCCGACCAGCCGAACCTGGCACCTGGGCCAGGCCCCTTCCAAGGGGACGAGTTCCAGAGGCTAGAGCCCTGGGGGCGGCTGCCAAGTCTCCTGAGGGGTGTGCTGGGCCCCCGTCAGAGGAGGAAGCAGCCTGGTAAACGGTGTGCCAGGCCTGAGATCTGGAGGCCTCCCACAGCCGGGTCCCTGTCCTGCCCAGGCCCCCCGAGGGAGGACGATGGTCGGGCAGTGGCGAGCGGGGTGGGGCTGGCGCCGAGCCTGCCCTTGGATGCCCCGGGGAAGGGCGCCGGGGGATGGGCTGCCCCTGGCCAGGTCTGAGGGACCGACCCAGCTCGGGGCTGTCGGGGGCAGAGAGAGAACCCCCCTCCGCCCTTTCCCTTCAGGTTCTTAGGGCTGGCCAAATCCTTCCCAAGACAGCTTGTCTGGAGAAAATCAGACCCAGCTGAAGAACATGTGTCCATGGGGGAAGCCCGGGAAACTGAGTCTCCCCACACAATAGCAGAGATTCTCATCTTGCATCCTCTCCTGAGCTAATGACCAAGGTGGATGTCCCGGGTGGGTGGGCCTGTGGAATGGGAGAGGGGAGGAAGTCTATTGTCATGCAGAGGGACATGGAAAGACTTGTCTGAAGCTTATCCCCTGCACTGGGGTCAGGTCGGGAAGGGACGGCACAGAGGTGAGCAGGAACCAACCGGCCTCTCTGTGGTGGGGCTGGCCCCGGGGCAGGCGTGGGGGTGATGGCTGGAAGTGGGATGGCGCGTGAGTTGGCACCAGCCAGCGGTGGAGGCAGAGACTCAGAGGTCAGGGATCTCTCTCTCTGTCTCTGTCTCTGTCTCTCTCCCTCAGGGAGCTGAGGAGAGTAAGGTGGCGCCCCCTGCCCACCTCGCCTACCTCTCCATGGGCCCTTCTTTCTCTGGCCGCTCCGGGAGCCCTGCGGGCTTGGGTTCAACCCCCCACACACCGCACAGGCCAAGGGCGCATGCGCGACCGCCGGGGCCTAGGGCTGGCCTGGGGGGGGGGGGGGGGGTCCTCAGTGAAGGCCCCGCCCTCCCTCCAGGCTCTGACCCAGCTGCAGCTCTTCCATCGCCGCCCTTCTGGACTCGGCTTCAGCTGTCTGCCTCCCCTCCCCCACTCCCACTCAGCTTGCAGGCCGCTTCCCTGCCTTGAAAGCATGGCTCTGGCCCTGAGGGCCACAGACCTACTGGGCTTCAAGCTCAAGGCTCTGCCTGGGCCTGCTGCTTCGGCCAGGGGCTCATTTTTTCCTGGAAAGACAAAGCCATGGCCTCACCCCACGCCTGCACTTTGCCACGGCAGGCAGCCCAGATGTAGGAAAGGCTCTGTGGAGTCTGAAGTGCCGAGACAGGCAGATGGCACCAGAGGGTTTGGGGGCCAGGGCGCAACTGGGCTAGCCCCTCCTCCCGGGAGTCGGGGAGGCCCGGCCTTCCTAGTGCCCAGGCCACGGCTCCGGGGAGAAACCCGCCATGGAGGGCACGCGGGAGGCCCTCTGCCTGAGGTGGCAGGTGTCACGCCAGGGCCACTGCAAGCCTGGCTCGGCTTGCCTGCTTTCTCCAAAGGAGGCTGGCCGACCAGCCGAACCTGGCACCTGGGCCAGGCCCCTTCCAAGGGGACGAGTTCCAGAGGATAGAGCCCTGGGGGCGGCTGCCAAGTCTCCTGAGGGGTGTGCTGGGCCCCCGTCAGAGGAGGAAGCAGCCTGGTAAACGGTGTGCCAGGCCTGAGATCTGGAGGCCTCCCACAGCCGGGTCCCTGTCCTGCCCAGGCCCCCCGAGGGAGGACGATGGTCGGGCAGTGGCGAGCGGGGTGGGGCTGGCGCCGAGCCTGCCCTTGGATGCCCCGGGGAAGGGCGCCGGGGGATGGGCTGCCCCTGGCCAGGTCTGAGGGACCGACCCAGCTCGGGGCTGTCGGGGGCAGAGAGAGAACCCCCCTCCGCCCTTTCCCTTCAGGTTCTTAGGGCTGGCCAAATCCTTCCCAAGACAGCTTGTCTGGAGAAAATCAGACCCAGCTGAAGAACATGTGTCCATGGGGGAAGCCCGGGAAACTGAGTCTCCCCACACAATAGCAGAGATTCTCATCTTGCATCCTCTCCTGAGCTAATGACCAAGGTGGATGTCCCGGGTGGGTGGGCCTGTGGAATGGGAGAGGGGAGGAAGTCTATTGTCATGCAGAGGGACATGGAAAGACTTGTCTGAAGCTTATCCCCTGCACTGGGGTCAGGTCGGGAAGGGACGGCACAGAGGTGAGCAGGAACCAACCGGCCTCTCTGTGGTGGGGCTGGCCCCGGGGCAGGCGTGGGGGTGATGGCTGGAAGTGGGATGGCGCGTGAGTTGGCACCAGCCAGCGGTGGAGGCAGAGACTCAGAGGTCAGGGATCTCTCTCTCTGTCTCTGTCTCTGTCTCTCTCCCTCAGGGAGCTGAGGAGAGTAAGGTGGCGCCCCCTGCCCACCTCGCCTACCTCTCCATGGGCCCTTCTTTCTCTGGCCGCTCCGGGAGCCCTGCGGGCTTGGGTTCAACCCCCCACACACCGCACAGGCCAAGGGCACATGCGCGACCGCCGGGGCCTAGGGCTGGGCTCGGGGGTGGGGGGGTCCTCAGTGAAGGCCCCGCCCTCCCTCCAGGCTCTGACCCAGCTGCAGCTCTTCCATCGCCGCCCTTCTGGACTCGGCTTCAGCTGTCTCCCTCCCCTCCCCCACTCCCACTCAGCTTGCAGGCCGCTTCCCTGCCTTGAAAGCATGGCTCTGGCCCTGAGGGCCACAGACCTACTGGGCTTCAAGCTCAAGGCTCTGCCTGGGCCTGCTGCTTCGGCCAGGGGCTCATTTTTTCCTGGAAAGACAAAGCCATGGCCTCACCCCACGCCTGCACTTTGCCACGGCAGGCAGCCCAGATGTAGGAAAGGCTCTGTGGAGTCAGAAGTGCCGAGACAGGCAGATGGCACCAGAGGGTTTGGGGGCCAGGGCGCAACTGGGCTAGCCCCTCCTCCCGGGAGTCGGGGAGGCCCGGCCTTCCTAGTGCCCAGGCCATGGCTCCGGGAAGAAACCCGCCATGGAGGGCACGCGGGAGGCCCTCTGCCTGAGGTGGCAGGTGTCACGCCAGGGCCACTGCAAGCCTGGCTCGGCTTGCCTGCTTTCTCCAAAGGAGGCTGGCCGACCAGCCGAACCTGGCACCTGGGCCAGGCCCCTTCCAAGGGGACGAGTTCCAGAGGCTAGAGCCCTGGGGGCGGCTGCCAAGTCTCCTGGGGCGTGTGCTGGGCCCCCGTCAGAGGAGGAAGCAGCCTGGTAAACGGTGTGCCAGGCCTGAGATCTGGAGGCCTCCCACAGCCGGGTCCCTGTCCTGCCCAGGCCCCCCGAGGGAGGACGATGGTCGGGCAGTGGCGAGCGGGGTGGGGCTGGCGCCGAGCCTGCCCTTGGATGCCCCGGGGAAGGGCGCCGGGGGATGGGCTGCCCCTGGCCAGGTCTGAGGGACCGACCCAGCTCGGGGCTGTCGGGGGCAGAGAGAGAACCCCCCTCCGCCCTTTCCCTTCAGGTTCTTAGGGCTGGCCAAATCCTTCCCAAGACAGCTTGTCTGGAGAAAATCAGACCCAGCTGAAGAACATGTGTCCATGGGGGAAGCCCGGGAAACTGAGTCTCCCCACACAATAGCAGAGATTCTCATCTTGCATCCTCTCCTGAGCTAATGACAAAGGTGGATGTCCCGGGTGGGTGGGCCTGTGGAATGGGAGAGGGGAGGAAGTCTATTGTCATGCAGAGGGACATGGAAAGACTTGTCTGAAGCTTATCCCCTGCACTGGGGTCAGGTCGGGAAGGGACGGCACAGAGGTGAGCAGGAACCAACCGGCCTCTCTGTGGTGGGGCTGGCCCCGGGGCAGGCGTGGGGGTGATGGCTGGAAGTGGGATGGCGCGTGAGTTGGCACCAGCCAGCGGTGGAGGCAGAGACTCAGAGGTCAGGGATCTCTCTCTCTGTCTCTGTCTCTGTCTCTCTCCCTCAGGGAGCTGAGGAGAGTAAGGTGGCGCCCCCTGCCCACCTCGCCTACCTCTCCATGGGCCCTTCTTTCTCTGGCCGCTCCGGGAGCCCTGCGGGCTTGGGTTCAACCCCCCACACACCGCACAGGCCAAGGGCACATGCGCGACCGCCGGGGCCTAGGGCTGGCCTCGGGGGGGGGGGGGGGGTCCTCAGTGAAGGCCCCGCCCTCCCTCCAGGCTCTGACCCAGCTGCAGCTCTTCCATCGCCGCCCTTCTGGACTCGGCTTCAGCTGTCTCCCTCCCCTCCCCCACTCCCACTCAGCTTGCAGGCCGCTTCCCTGCCTTGAAAGCATGGCTCTGGCCCTGAGGGCCACAGACCTACTGGGCTTCAAGCTCAAGGCTCTGCCTGGGCCTGCTGCTTCGGCCAGGGGCTCATTTTTTCCTGGAAAGACAAAGCCATGGCCTCACCCCACGCCTGCACTTTGCCACGGCAGGCAGCCCAGATGTAGGAAAGGCTCTGTGGAGTCAGAAGTGCCGAGACAGGCAGATGGCACCAGAGGGTTTGGGGGCCAGGGCGCAACTGGGCTAGCCCCTCCTCCCGGGAGTCGGGGAGGCCCGGCCTTCCTAGTGCCCAGGCCACGGCTCCGGGGAGAAACCCGCCATGGAGGGCACGCGGGAGGCCCTCTGCCTGAGGTGGCAGGTGTCACGCCAGGGCCACTGCAAGCCTGGCTCGGCTTGCCTGCTTTCTCCAAAGGAGGCTGGCCGACCAGCCGAACCTGGCACCTGGGCCAGGCCCCTTCCAAGGGGACGAGTTCCAGAGGCTAGAGCCCTGGGGGCGGCTGCCAAGTCTCCTGGGGCGTGTGCTGGGCCCCCGTCAGAGGAGGAAGCAGCCTGGTAAACGGTGTGCCAGGCCTGAGATCTGGAGGCCTCCCACAGCCGGGTCCCTGTCCTGCCCAGGCCCCCCGAGGGAGGACGATGGTCGGGCAGTGGCGAGCGGGGTGGGGCTGGCGCCGAGCCTGCCCTTGGATGCCCCGGGGAAGGGCGCCGGGGGATGGGCTGCCCCTGGCCAGGTCTGAGGGACCGACCCAGCTCGGGGCTGTCGGGGGCAGAGAGAGAACCCCCCTCCGCCCTTTCCCTTCAGGTTCTTAGGGCTGGCCAAATCCTTCCCAAGACAGCTTGTCTGGAGAAAATCAGACCCAGCTGAAGAACATGTGTCCATGGGGGAAGCCCGGGAAACTGAGTCTCCCCACACAATAGCAGAGATTCTCATCTTGCATCCTCTCCTGAGCTAATGACAAAGGTGGATGTCCCGGGTGGGTTGGCCTGTGGAATGGGAGAGGGGAGGAAGTCTATTGTCATGCAGAGGGACATGGAAAGACTTGTCTGAAGCTTATCCCCTGCACTGGGGTCAGGTCGGGAAGGGACGGCACAGAGGTGAGCAGGAACCAACCGGCCTCTCTGTGGTGGGGCTGGCCCCGGGGCAGGCGTGGGGGTGATGGCTGGAAGTGGGATGGCGCGTGAGTTGGCACCAGCCAGCGGTGGAGGCAGAGACTCAGAGGTCAGGGATCTCTCTCTCTGTCTCTGTCTCTGTCTCTCTCCCTCAGGGAGCTGAGGAGAGTAAGGTGGCGCCCCCTGCCCACCTCGCCTACCTCTCCATGGGCCCTTCTTTCTCTGGCCGCTCCGGGAGCCCTGCGGGCTTGGGTTCAACCCCCCACACACCGCACAGGCCAAGGGCACATGCGCGAGCGCCGGGGCCTAGGGCTGGGCTCGGGGGTGGGGGGGTCCTCAGTGAAGGCCCCGCCCTCCCTCCAGGCTCTGACCCAGCTGCAGCTCTTCCATCGCCGCCCTTCTGGACTCGGCTTCAGCTGTCTGCCTCCCCTCCCCCACTCCCACTCAGCTTGCAGGCCGCTTCCCTGCCTTGAAAGCATGGCTCTGGCCCTGAGGGCCACAGACCTACTGGGCTTCAAGCTCAAGGCTCTGCCTGGGCCTGCTGCTTCGGCCAGGGGCTCATTTTTTCCTGGAAAGACAAAGCCATGGCCTCACCCCACGCCTGCACTTTGCCACGGCAGGCAGCCCAGATGTAGGAAAGGCTCTGTGTAGTCAGAAGTGCCGAGACAGGCAGGTGGCACCAGAGGGTTTGGGGGCCAGGGCGCAACTGGGCTAGCCCCTCCTCCCGGGAGTCGGGGAGGCCCGGCCTTCCTAGTGCCCAGGCCACGGCTCCGGGGAGAAACCCGCCATGGAGGGCACGCGGGAGGCCCTCTGCCTGAGGTGGCAGGTGTCACGCCAGGGCCACTGCAAGCCTGGCTCGGCTTGCCTGCTTTCTCCAAAGGAGGCTGGCCGACCAGCCGAACCTGGCACCTGGGCCAGGCCCCTTCCAAGGGGACGAGTTCCAGAGGCTAGAGCCCTGGGGGCGGCTGCCAAGTCTCCTGGGGCGTGTGCTGGGCCCCCGTCAGAGGAGGAAGCAGCCTGGTAAACGGTGTGCCAGGCCTGAGATCTGGAGGCCTCCCACAGCCGGGTCCCTGTCCTGCCCAGGCCCCCCGAGGGAGGACGATGGTCGGGCAGTGGCGAGCGGGGTGGGGCTGGCGCCGAGCCTGCCCTTGGATGCCCAGGGGAAGGGCGCCGGGGGATGGGCTGCCCCTGGCCAGGTCTGAGGGACCGACCCAGCTCGGGGCTGTCGGGGGCAGAGAGAGAACCCCCCTCCGCCCTTTCCCTTCAGGTTCTTAGGGCTGGCCAAATCCTTCCCAAGACAGCTTGTCTGGAGAAAATCAGACCCAGCTGAAGAACATGTGTCCATGGGGGAAGCCCGGGAAACTGAGTCTCCCCACACAATAGCAGAGATTCTCATCTTGCATCCTCTCCTGAGCTAATGACCAAGGTGGATGTCCCGGGTGGGTGGGCCTGTGGAATGGGAGAGGGGAGGAAGTCTATTGTCATGCAGAGGGACATGGAAAGACTTGTCTGAAGCTTATCCCCTGCACTGGGGTCAGGTCGGGAAGGGACGGCACAGAGGTGAGCAGGAACCAACCGGCCTCTCTGTGGTGGGGCTGGCCCCGGGGCAGGCGTGGGGGTGATGGCTGGAAGTGGGATGGCGCGTGAGTTGGCACCAGCCAGCGGTGGAGGCAGAGACTCAGAGGTCAGGGATCTCTCTCTCTGTCTCTGTCTCTGTCTCTCTCCCTCAGGGAGCTGAGGAGAGTAAGGTGGCGCCCCCTGCCCACCTCGCCTACCTCTCCATGGGCCCTTCTTTCTCTGGCCGCTCCGGGAGCCCTGCGGGCTTGGGTTCAACCCCCCACACACCGCACAGGCCAAGGGCGCATGCGCGACCGCCGGGGCCTAGGGCTGGCCTCGGGTGGGGGGGTCCTCAGTGAAGGCCCCGCCCTCCCTCCAGGCTCTGACCCAGCTGCAGCTCTTCCATCGCCGCCCTTCTGGACTCGGCTTCAGCTGTCTGCCTCCCCTCCCCCACTCCCACTCAGCTTGCAGGCCGCTTCCCTGCCTTGAAAGCATGGCTCTGGCCCTGAGGGCCACAGACCTACTGGGCTTCAAGCTCAAGGCTCTGCCTGGGCCTGCTGCTTCGGCCAGGGGCTCATTTTTTCCTGGAAAGACAAAGCCATGGCCTCACCCCACGCCTGCACTTTGCCACGGCAGGCAGCCCAGATGTAGGAAAGGCTCTGTGGAGTCTGAAGTGCCGAGACAGGCAGATGGCACCAGAGGGTTTGGGGGCCAGGGCGCAACTGGGCTAGCCCCTCCTCCCGGGAGTCGGGGAGGCCCGGCCTTCCTAGTGCCCAGGCCACGGCTCCGGGGAGAAACCCGCCATGGAGGGCACGCGGGAGGCCCTCTGCCTGAGGTGGCAGGTGTCACGCCAGGGCCACTGCAAGCCTGGCTCGGCTTGCCTGCTTTCTCCAAAGGAGGCTGGCCGACCAGCCGAACCTGGCACCTGGGCCAGGCCCCTTCCAAGGGGACGAGTTCCAGAGGATAGAGCCCTGGGGGCGGCTGCCAAGTCTCCTGAGGGGTGTGCTGGGCCCCCGTCAGAGGAGGAAGCAGCCTGGTAAACGGTGTGCCAGGCCTGAGATCTGGAGGCCTCCCACAGCCGGGTCCCTGTCCTGCCCAGGCCCCCCGAGGGAGGACGATGGTCGGGCAGTGGCGAGCGGGGTGGGGCTGGCGCCGAGCCTGCCCTTGGATGCCCCGGGGAAGGGCGCCGGGGGATGGGCTGCCCCTGGCCAGGTCTGAGGGACCGACCCAGCTCGGGGCTGTCGGGGGCAGAGAGAGAACCCCCCTCCGCCCTTTCCCTTCAGGTTCTTAGGGCTGGCCAAATCCTTCCCAAGACAGCTTGTCTGGAGAAAATCAGACCCAGCTGAAGAACATGTGTCCATGGGGGAAGCCCGGGAAACTGAGTCTCCCCACACAATAGCAGAGATTCTCATCTTGCATCCTCTCCTGAGCTAATGACAAAGGTGGATGTCCCGGGTGGGTGGGCCTGTGGAATGGGAGAGGGGAGGAAGTCTATTGTCATGCAGAGGGACATGGAAAGACTTGTCTGAAGCTTATCCCCTGCACTGGGGTCAGGTCGGGAAGGGACGGCACAGAGGTGAGCAGGAACCAACCGGCCTCTCTGTGGTGGGGCTGGCCCCGGGGCAGGCGTGGGGGTGATTGCTGGAAGTGGGATGGCGCGTGAGTTGGCACCAGCCAGCGGTGGAGGCAGAGACTCAGAGGTCAGGGATCTCTCTCTCTGTCTCTGTCTCTGTCTCTCTCCCTCAGGGAGCTGAGGAGAGTAAGGTGGCGCCCCCTGCCCACCTCGCCTACCTCTCCATGGGCCCTTCTTTCTCTGGCCGCTCCGGGAGCCCTGCGGGCTTGGGTTCAACCCCCCACACACCGCACAGGCCAAGGGCGCATGCGCGACCGCCGGGGCCTAGGGCTGGCCTCGGGTGGGGGGGTCCTCAGTGAAGGCCCCGCCCTCCCTCCAGGCTCTGACCCAGCTGCAGCTCTTCCATCGCCGCCCTTCTGGACTGGGCTTCAGCTGTCTGCCTCCCCTCCCCCACTCCCACTCAGCTTGCAGGCCGCTTCCCTGCCTTGAAAGCATGGCTCTGGCCCTGAGGGCCACAGACCTACTGGGCTTCAAGCTCAAGGCTCTGCCTGGGCCTGCTGCTTCGGCCAGGGGCTCATTTTTTCCTGGAAAGACAAAGCCATGGCCTCACCCCACGCCTGCACTTTGCCACGGCAGGCAGCCCAGATGTAGGAAAGGCTCTGTGGAGTCAGAAGTGCCGAGACAGGCAGATGGCACCAGAGGGTTTGGGGGCCAGGGCGCAACTGGGCTAGCCCCTCCTCCCGGGAGTCGGGGAGGCCCGGCCTTCCTAGTGCCCAGGCCACGGCTCCGGGGAGAAACCCGCCATGGAGGGCACGCGGGAGGCCCTCTGCCTGAGGTGGCAGGTGTCACGCCAGGGCCACTGCAAGCCTGGCTCGGCTTGCCTGCTTTCTCCAAAGGAGGCTGGCCGACCAGCCGAACCTGGCACCTGGGCCAGGCCCCTTCCAAGGGGACGAGTTCCAGAGGCTAGAGCCCTGGGGGCGGCTGCCAAGTCTCCTGGGGCGTGTGCTGGGCCCCCGTCAGAGGAGGAAGCAGCCTGGTAAACGGTGTGCCAGGCCTGAGATCTGGAGGCCTCCCACAGCCGGGTCCCTGTCCTGCCCAGGCCCCCCGAGGGAGGACGATGGTCGGGCAGTGGCGAGCGGGGTGGGGCTGGCGCCGAGCCTGCCCTTGGATGCCCCGGGGAAGGGCGCCGGGGGATGGGCTGCCCCTGGCCAGGTCTGAGGGACCGACCCAGCTCGGGGCTGTCGGGGGCAGAGAGAGAACCCCCCTCCGCCCTTTCCCTTCAGGTTCTTAGGGCTGGCCAAATCCTTCCCAAGACAGCTTGTCTGGAGAAAATCAGACCCAGCTGAAGAACATGTGTCCATGGGGGAAGCCCGGGAAACTGAGTCTCCCCACACAATAGCAGAGATTCTCATCTTGCATCCTCTCCTGAGCTAATGACCAAGGTGGATGTCCCGGGTGGGTGGGCCTGTGGAATGGGAGAGGGGAGGAAGTCTATTGTCATGCAGAGGGACATGGAAAGACTTGTCTGAAGCTTATCCCCTGCACTGGGGTCAGGTCGGGAAGGGACGGCACAGAGGTGAGCAGGAACCAACCGGCCTCTCTGTGGTGGGGCTGGCCCCGGGGCAGGCGTGGGGGTGATGGCTGGAAGTGGGATGGCGCGTGAGTTGGCACCAGCCAGCGGTGGAGGCAGAGACTCAGAGGTCAGGGATCTCTCTCTCTGTCTCTGTCTCTGTCTCTCTCCCTCAGGGAGCTGAGGAGAGTAAGGTGGCGCCCCCTGCCCACCTCGCCTACCTCTCCATGGGCCCTTCTTTCTCTGGCCGCTCCGGGAGCCCTGCGGGCTTGGGTTCAACCCCCCACACACCGCACAGGCCAAGGGCGCATGCGCGACCGCCGGGGCCTAGGGCTGGCCTCGGGTAGGGGGGTCCTCAGTGAAGGCCCCGCCCTCCCTCCAGGCTCTGACCCAGCTGCAGCTCTTCCATCGCCGCCCTTCTGGACTCGGCTTCAGCTGTCTGCCTCCCCTCCCCCACTCCCACTCAGCTTGCAGGCCGCTTCCCTGCCTTGAAAGCATGGCTCTGGCCCTGAGGGCCACAGACCTACTGGGCTTCAAGCTCAAGGCTCTGCCTGGGCCTGCTGCTTCGGCCAGGGGCTCATTTTTTCCTGGAAAGACAAAGCCATGGCCTCACCCCACGCCTGCACTTTGCCACGGCAGGCAGCCCAGATGTAGGAAAGGCTCTGTGGAGTCAGAAGTGCCGAGACAGGCAGATGGCACCAGAGGGTTTGGGGGCCAGGGCGCAACTGGGCTAGCCCCTCCTCCCGGGAGTCGGGGAGGCCCGGCCTTCCTAGTGCCCAGGCCACGGCTCCGGGGAGAAACCCGCCATGGAGGGCACGCGGGAGGCCCTCTGCCTGAGGTGGCAGGTGTCACGCCAGGGCCACTGCAAGCCTGGCTCGGCTTGCCTGCTTTCTCCAAAGGAGGCTGGCCGACCAGCCGAACCTGGCACCTGGGCCAGGCCCCTTCCAAGGGGACGAGTTCCAGAGGCTAGAGCCCTGGGGGCGGCTGCCAAGTCTCCTGGGGCGTGTGCTGGGCCCCCGTCAGAGGAGGAAGCAGCCTGGTAAACGGTGTGCCAGGCCTGAGATCTGGAGGCCTCCCACAGCCGGGTCCCTGTCCTGCCCAGGCCCCCCGAGGGAGGACGATGGTCGGGCAGTGGCGAGCGGGGTGGGGCTGGCGCCGAGCCTGCCCTTGGATGCCCCGGGGAAGGGCGCCGGGGGATGGGCTGCCCCTGGCCAGGTCTGAGGGACCGACCCAGCTCGGGGCTGTCGGGGGCAGAGAGAGAACCCCCCTCCGCCCTTTCCCTTCAGGTTCTTAGGGCTGGCCAAATCCTTCCCAAGACAGCTTGTCTGGAGAAAATCAGACCCAGCTGAAGAACATGTGTCCATGGGGGAAGCCCGGGAAACTGAGTCTCCCCACACAATAGCAGAGATTCTCATCTTGCATCCTCTCCTGAGCTAATGACCAAGGTGGATGTCCCGGGTGGGTGGGCCTGTGGAATGGGAGAGGGGAGGAAGTCTATTGTCATGCAGAGGGACATGGAAAGACTTGTCTGAAGCTTATCCCCTGCACTGGGGTCAGGTCGGGAAGGGACGGCACAGAGGTGAGCAGGAACCAACCGGCCTCTCTGTGGTGGGGCTGGCCCCGGGGCAGGCGTGGGGGTGATGGCTGGAAGTGGGATGGCGCGTGAGTTGGCACCAGCCAGCGGTGGAGGCAGAGACTCAGAGGTCAGGGATCTCTCTCTCTGTCTCTGTCTCTGTCTCTCTCCCTCAGGGAGCTGAGGAGAGTAAGGTGGCGCCCCCTGCCCACCTCGCCTACCTCTCCATGGGCCCTTCTTTCTCTGGCCGCTCCGGGAGCCCTGCGGGCTTGGGTTCAACCCCCCACACACCGCACAGGCCAAGGGCACATGCGCGACCGCCGGGGCCTAGGGCTGGCCTCGGGGGGGGGGGGGGGTCCTCAGTGAAGGCCCCGCCCTCCCTCCAGGCTCTGACCCAGCTGCAGCTCTTCCATCGCCGCCCTTCTGGACTCGGCTTCAGCTGTCTCCCTCCCCTCCCCCACTCCCACTCAGCTTGCAGGCCGCTTCCCTGCCTTGAAAGCATGGCTCTGGCCCTGAGGGCCACAGACCTACTGGGCTTCAAGCTCAAGGCTCTGCCTGGGCCTGCTGCTTCGGCCAGGGGCTCATTTTTTCCTGGAAAGACAAAGCCATGGCCTCACCCCACGCCTGCACTTTGCCACGGCAGGCAGCCCAGATGTAGGAAAGGCTCTGTGGAGTCAGAAGTGCCGAGACAGGCAGATGGCACCAGAGGGTTTGGGGGCCAGGGCGCAACTGGGCTAGCCCCTCCTCCCGGGAGTCGGGGAGGCCCGGCCTTCCTAGTGCCCAGGCCACGGCTCCGGGGAGAAACCCGCCATGGAGGGCACGCGGGAGGCCCTCTGCCTGAGGTGGCAGGTGTCACGCCAGGGCCACTGCAAGCCTGGCTCGGCTTGCCTGCTTTCTCCAAAGGAGGCTGGCCGACCAGCCGAACCTGGCACCTGGGCCAGGCCCCTTCCAAGGGGACGAGTTCCAGAGGCTAGAGCCCTGGGGGCGGCTGCCAAGTCTCCTGGGGCGTGTGCTGGGCCCCCGTCAGAGGAGGAAGCAGCCTGGTAAACGGTGTGCCAGGCCTGAGATCTGGAGGCCTCCCACAGCCGGGTCCCTGTCCTGCCCAGGCCCCCCGAGGGAGGACGATGGTCGGGCAGTGGCGAGCGGGGTGGGGCTGGCGCCGAGCCTGCCCTTGGATGCCCCGGGGAAGGGCGCCGGGGGATGGGCTGCCCCTGGCCAGGTCTGAGGGACCGACCCAGCTCGGGGCTGTCGGGGGCAGAGAGAGAACCCCCCTCCGCCCTTTCCCTTCAGGTTCTTAGGGCTGGCCAAATCCTTCCCAAGACAGCTTGTCTGGAGAAAATCAGACCCAGCTGAAGAACATGTGTCCATGGGGGAAGCCCGGGAAACTGAGTCTCCCCACACAATAGCAGAGATTCTCATCTTGCATCCTCTCCTGAGCTAATGACAAAGGTGGATGTCCCGGGTGGGTGGGCCTGTGGAATGGGAGAGGGGAGGAAGTCTATTGTCATGCAGAGGGACATGGAAAGACTTGTCTGAAGCTTATCCCCTGCACTGGGGTCAGGTCGGGAAGGGACGGCACAGAGGTGAGCAGGAACCAACCGGCCTCTCTGTGGTGGGGCTGGCCCCGGGGCAGGCGTGGGGGTGATGGCTGGAAGTGGGATGGCGCGTGAGTTGGCACCAGTCAGCGGTGGAGGCAGAGACTCAGAGGTCAGGGATCTCTCTCTCTGTCTCTGTCTCTGTCTCTCTCCCTCAGGGAGCTGAGGAGAGTAAGGTGGCGCCCCCTGCCCACCTCGCCTACCTCTCCATGGGCCCTTCTTTCTCTGGCCGCTCCGGGAGCCCTGCGGGCTTGGGTTCAACCCCCCACACACCGCACAGGCCAAGGGCGCATGCGCGACCGCCGGGGCCTAGGGCTGGCCTCGGGTAGGGGGGTCCTCAGTGAAGGCCCCGCCCTCCCTCCAGTCTCTGACCCAGCTACAGCTCTTCCATCGCCGCCCTTCTGGACTCGGCTTCAGCTGTCTGCCTCCCCTCCCCCACTCCCACTCAGCTTGCAGGCCGCTTCCCTGCCTTGAAAGCATGGCTCTGGCCCTGAGGGCCACAGACCTACTGGGCTTCAAGCTCAAGGCTCTGCCTGGGCCTGCTGCTTCGGCCAGGGGCTCATTTTTTCCTGGAAAGACAAAGCCATGGCCTCACCCCACGCCTGCACTTTGCCACGGCAGGCAGCCCAGATGTAGGAAAGGCTCTGTGGAGTCAGAAGTGCCGAGACAGGCAGATGGCACCAGAGGGTTTGGGGGCCAGGGCGCAACTGGGCTAGCCCCTCCTCCCGGGAGTCGGGGAGGCCCGGCCTTCCTAGTGCCCAGGCCACGGCTCCGGGGAGAAACCCGCCATGGAGGGCACGCGGGAGGCCCTCTGCCTGAGGTGGCAGGTGTCACGCCAGGGCCACTGCAAGCCTGGCTCGGCTTGCCTGCTTTCTCCAAAGGAGGCTGGCCGACCAGCCGAACCTGGCACCTGGGCCAGGCCCCTTCCAAGGGGACGAGTTCCAGAGGCTAGAGCCCTGGGGGCGGCTGCCAAGTCTCCTGGGGCGTGTGCTGGGCCCCCGTCAGAGGAGGAAGCAGCCTGGTAAACGGTGTGCCAGGCCTGAGATCTGGAGGCCTCCCACAGCCGGGTCCCTGTCCTGCCCAGGCCCCCCGAGGGAGGACGATGGTCGGGCAGTGGCGAGCGGGGTGGGGCTGGCGCCGAGCCTGCCCTTGGATGCCCCGGGGAAGGGCGCCGGGGGATGGGCTGCCCCTGGCCAGGTCTGAGGGACCGACCCAGCTCGGGGCTGTCGGGGGCAGAGAGAGAACCCCCCTCCGCCCTTTCCCTTCAGGTTCTTAGGGCTGGCCAAATCCTTCCCAAGACAGCTTGTCTGGAGAAAATCAGACCCAGCTGAAGAACATGTGTCCATGGGGGAAGCCCGGGAAACTGAGTCTCCCTACACAATAGCAGAGATTCTCATCTTGCATCCTCTCCTGAGCTAATGACCAAGGTGGATGTCCCGGGTGGGTGGGCCTGTGGAATGGGAGAGGGGAGGAAGTCTATTGTCATGCAGAGGGACATGGAAAGACTTGTCTGAAGCTTATCCCCTGCACTGGGGTCAGGTCGGGAAGGGACGGCACAGAGGTGAGCAGGAACCAACCGGCCTCTCTGTGGTGGGGCTGGCCCCGGGGCAGGCGTGGGGGTGATGGCTGGAAGTGGGATGGCGCGTGAGTTGGCACCAGCCAGCGGTGGAGGCAGAGACTCAGAGGTCAGGGATCTCTCTCTCTGTCTCTGTCTCTGTCTCTCTCCCTCAGGGAGCTGAGGAGAGTAAGGTGGCGCCCCCTGCCCACCTCGCCTACCTCTCCATGGGCCCTTCTTTCTCTGGCCGCTCCGGGAGCCCTGCGGGCTTGGGTTCAACCCCCCACACACCGCACAGGCCAAGGGCGCATGCGCGACCGCCGGGGCCTAGGGCTGGCCTCGGGTGGGGGGGTCCTCAGTGAAGGCCCCGCCCTCCCTCCAGGCTCTGACCCAGCTGCAGCTCTTCCATCGCCGCCCTTCTGGACTCGGCTTCAGCTGTCTGCCTCCCCTCCCCCACTCCCACTCAGCTTGCAGGCCGCTTCCCTGCCTTGAAAGCATGGCTCTGGCCCTGAGGGCCACAGACCTACTTGGCTTCAAGCTCAAGGCTCTGCCTGGGCCTGCTGCTTCGGCCAGGGGCTCATTTTTTCCTGGAAAGACAAAGCCATGTCCTCACCCCACGCCTGCACTTTGCCACGGCAGGCAGCCCAGATGTAGGAAAGGCTCTGTGGAGTCAGAAGTGCCGAGACAGGCAGATGGCACCAGAGGGTTTGGGGGCCAGGGCGCAACTGGGCTAGCCCCTCCTCCCGGGAGTCGGGGAGGCCCGGCCTTCCTAGTGCCCAGGCCACGGCTCCGGGGAGAAACCCGCCATGGAGGGCACGCGGGAGGCCCTCTGCCTGAGGTGGCAGGTGTCACGCCAGGGCCACTGCAAGCCTGGCTCGGCTTGCCTGCTTTCTCCAAAGGAGGCTGGCCGACCAGCCGAACCTGGCACCTGGGCCAGGCCCCTTCCAAGGGGACGAGTTCCAGAGGCTAGAGCCCTGGGGGCGGCTGCCAAGTCTCCTGGGGCGTGTGCTGGGCCCCCGTCAGAGGAGGAAGCAGCCTGGTAAACGGTGTGCCAGGCCTGAGATCTGGAGGCCTCCCACAGCCGGGTCCCTGTCCTGCCCAGGCCCCCCGAGGGAGGACGATGGTCGGGCAGTGGCGAGCGGGGTGGGGCTGGCGCCGAGCCTGCCCTTGGATGCCCCGGGGAAGGGCGCCGGGGGATGGGCTGCCCCTGGCCAGGTCTGAGGGACCGACCCAGCTCGGGGCTGTCGGGGGCAGAGAGAGAACCCCCCTCCGCCCTTTCCCTTCAGGTTCTTAGGGCTGGCCAAATCCTTCCCAAGACAGCTTGTCTGGAGAAAATCAGACCCAGCTGAAGAACATGTGTCCATGGGGGAAGCCCGGGAAACTGAGTCTCCCCACACAATAGCAGAGATTCTCATCTTGCATCCTCTCCTGAGCTAATGACAAAGGTGGATGTCCCGGGTGGGTGGGCCTGTGGAATGGGAGAGGGGAGGAAGTCTATTGTCATGCAGAGGGACATGGAAAGACTTGTCTGAAGCTTATCCCCTGCACTGGGGTCAGGTCGGGAAGGGACGGCACAGAGGTGAGCAGGAACCAACCGGCCTCTCTGTGGTGGGGCTGGCCCCGGGGCAGGCGTGGGGGTGATGGCTGGAAGTGGGATGGCGCGTGAGTTGGCACCAGCCAGCGGTGGAGGCAGAGACTCAGAGGTCAGGGATCTCTCTCTCTGTCTCTGTCTCTGTCTCTCTCCCTCAGGGAGCTGAGGAGAGTAAGGTGGCGCCCCCTGCCCACCTCGCCTACCTCTCCATGGGCCCTTCTTTCTCTGGCCGCTCCGGGAGCCCTGCGGGCTTGGGTTCAACCCCCCACACACCGCACAGGCCAAGGGCACATGCGCGACCGCCGGGGCCTAGGGCTGGCCTCGGGGGGGGGGGGGGTCCTCAGTGAAGGCCCCGCCCTCCCTCCAGGCTCTGACCCAGCTGCAGCTCTTCCATCGCCGCCCTTCTGGACTCGGCTTCAGCTGTCTCCCTCCCCTCCCCCACTCCCACTCAGCTTGCAGGCCGCTTCCCTGCCTTGAAAGCATGGCTCTGGCCCTGAGGGCCACAGACCTACTGGGCTTCAAGCTCAAGGCTCTGCCTGGGCCTGCTGCTTCGGCCAGGGGCTCATTTTTTCCTGGAAAGACAAAGCCATGGCCTCACCCCACGCCTGCACTTTGCCACGGCAGGCAGCCCAGATGTAGGAAAGGCTCTGTGGAGTCAGAAGTGCCGAGACAGGCAGATGGCACCAGAGGGTTTGGGGGCCAGGGCGCAACTGGGCTAGCCCCTCCTCCCGGGAGTCGGGGAGGCCCGGCCTTCCTAGTGCCCAGGCCACGGCTCCGGGGAGAAACCCGCCATGGAGGGCACGCGGGAGGCCCTCTGCCTGAGGTGGCAGGTGTCACGCCAGGGCCACTGCAAGCCTGGCTCGGCTTGCCTGCTTTCTCCAAAGGAGGCTGGCCGACCAGCCGAACCTGGCACCGGGGCCAGGCCCCTTCCAAGGGGACGAGTTCCAGAGGCTAGAGCCCTGGGGGCGGCTGCCAAGTCTCCTGGGGCGTGTGCTGGGCCCCCGTCAGAGGAGGAAGCAGCCTGGTAAACGGTGTGCCAGGCCTGAGATCTGGAGGCCTCCCACAGCCGGGTCCCTGTCCTGCCCAGGCCCCCCGAGGGAGGACGATGGTCGGGCAGTGGCGAGCGGGGTGGGGCTGGCGCCGAGCCTGCCCTTGGATGCCCCGGGGAAGGGCGCCGGGGGATGGGCTGCCCCTGGCCAGGTCTGAGGGACCGACCCAGCTCGGGGCTGTCGGGGGCAGAGAGAGAACCCCCCTCCGCCCTTTCCCTTCAGGTTCTTAGGGCTGGCCAAATCCTTCCCAAGACAGCTTGTCTGGAGAAAATCAGACCCAGCTGAAGAACATGTGTCCATGGGGGAAGCCCGGGAAACTGAGTCTCCCCACACAATAGCAGAGATTCTCATCTTGCATTCTCTCCTGAGCTAATGACAAAGGTGGATGTCCCGGGTGGGTGGGCCTGTGGAATGGGAGAGGGGAGGAAGTCTATTGTCATGCAGAGGGACATGGAAAGACTTGTCTGAAGCTTATCCCCTGCACTGGGGTCAGGTCGGGAAGGGACGGCACAGAGGTGAGCAGGAACCAACCGGCCTCTCTGTGGTGGGGCTGGCCCCGGGGCAGGCGTGGGGGTGATGGCTGGAAGTGGGATGGCGCGTGAGTTGGCACCAGCCAGCGGTGGAGGCAGAGACTCAGAGGTCAGGGATCTCTCTCTCTGTCTCTGTCTCTGTCTCTCTCCCTCAGGGAGCTGAGGAGAGTAAGGTGGCGCCCCCTGCCCACCTCGCCTACCTCTCCATGGGCCCTTCTTTCTCTGGCCGCTCCGGGAGCCCTGCGGGCTTGTGTTCAACCCCCCACACACCGCACAGGCCAAGGGCACATGCGCGACCGCCGGGGCCTAGGGCTGGCCTCGGGGGGGGGGGGTCCTCAGTGAAGGCCCCGCCCTCCCTCCAGGCTCTGACCCAGCTGCAGCTCTTCCATCGCCGCCCTTCTGGACTCGGCTTCAGCTGTCTCCCTCCCCTCCCCCACTCCCACTCAGCTTGCAGGCCGCTTCCCTGCCTTGAAAGCATGGCTCTGGCCCTGAGGGCCACAGACCTACTGGGCTTCAAGCTCAAGGCTCTGCCTGGGCCTGCTGCTTCGGCCAGGGGCTCATTTTTTCCTGGAAAGACAAAGCCATGGCCTCACCCCACGCCTGCACTTTGCCACGGCAGGCAGCCCAGATGTAGGAAAGGCTCTGTGGAGTCAGAAGTGCCGAGACAGGCAGATGGCACCAGAGGGTTTGGGGGCCAGGGCGCAACTGGGCTAGCCCCTCCTCCCGGGAGTCGGGGAGGCCCGGCCTTCCTAGTGCCCAGGCCACGGCTCCGGGGAGAAACCCGCCATGGAGGGCACGCGGGAGGCCCTCTGCCTGAGGTGGCAGGTGTCACGCCAGGGCCACTGCAAGCCTGGCTCGGCTTGCCTGCTTTCTCCAAAGGAGGCTGGCCGACCAGCCGAACCTGGCACCTGGGCCAGGCCCCTTCCAATGGGACGAGTTCCAGAGGCTAGAGCCCTGGGGGCGGCTGCCAAGTCTCCTGGGGCGTGTGCTGGGCCCCCGTCAGAGGAGGAAGCAGCCTGGTAAACGGTGTGCCAGGCCTGAGATCTGGAGGCCTCCCACAGCCGGGTCCCTGTCCTGCCCAGGCCCCCCGAGGGAGGACGATGGTCGGGCAGTGGCGAGCGGGGTGGGGCTGGCGCCGAGCCTGCCCTTGGATGCCCCGGGGAAGGGCGCCGGGGGATGGGCTGCCCCTGGCCAGGTCTGAGGGACCGACCCAGCTCGGGGCTGTCGGGGGCAGAGAGAGAACCCCCCTCCGCCCTTTCCCTTCAGGTTCTTAGGGCTGGCCAAATCCTTCCCAAGACAGCTTGTCTGGAGAAAATCAGACCCAGCTGAAGAACATGTGTCCATGGGGGAAGCCCGGGAAACTGAGTCTCCCCACACAATAGCAGAGATTCTCATCTTGCATCCTCTCCTGAGCTAATGACAAAGGTGGATGTCCCGGGTGGGTGGGCCTGTGGAATGGGAGAGGGGAGGAAGTCTATTGTCATGCAGAGGGACATGGAAAGACTTGTCTGAAGCTTATCCCCTGCACTGGGGTCAGGTCGGGAAGGGACGGCACAGAGGTGAGCAGGAACCAACCGGCCTCTCTGTGGTGGGGCTGGCCCCGGGGCAGGCGTGGGGGTGATGGCTGGAAGTGGGATGGCGCGTGAGTTGGCAGCAGCCAGCGGTGGAGGCAGAGACTCAGAGGTCAGGGATCTCTCTCTCTGTCTCTGTCTCTGTCTCTCTCCCTCAGGGAGCTGAGGAGAGTAAGGTGGCGCCCCCTGCCCACCTCGCCTACCTCTCCATGGGCCCTTCTTTCTCTGGCCGCTCCGGGAGCCCTGCGGGCTTGGGTTCAACCCCCCACACACCGCACAGGCCAAGGGCGCATGCGCGACCGCCGGGGCCTAGGGCTGGCCTCGGGTAGGGGGGTCCTCAGTGAAGGCCCCGCCCTCCCTCCAGGCTCTGACCCAGCTGCAGCTCTTCCATCGCCGCCCTTCTGGACTCGGCTTCAGCTGTCTGCCTCCACTCCCCCACTCCCACTCAGCTTGCAGGCCGCTTCCCTGCCTTGAAAGCATGGCTCTGGCCCTGAGGGCCACAGACCTACTGGGCTTCAAGCTCAAGGCTCTGCCTGGGCCTGCTGCTTCGGCCAGGGGCTCATTTTTTCCTGGAAAGACAAAGCCATGGCCTCACCCCACGCCTGCACTTTGCCACGGCAGGCAGCCCAGATGTAGGAAAGGCTCTGTGGAGTCAGAAGTGCCGAGACAGGCAGATGGCACCAGAGGGTTTGGGGGCCAGGGCGCAACTGGGCTAGCCCCTCCTCCCGGGAGTCGGGGAGGCCCGGCCTTCCTAGTGCCCAGGCCACGGCTCCGGGGAGAAACCCGCCATGGAGGGCACGCGGGAGGCCCTCTGCCTGAGGTGGCAGGTGTCACGCCAGGGCCACTGCAAGCCTGGCTCGGCTTGCCTGCTTTCTCCAAAGGAGGCTGGCCGACCAGCCGAACCTGGCACCTGGGCCAGGCCCCTTCCAAGGGGACGAGTTCCAGAGGCTAGAGCCCTGGGGGCGGCTGCCAAGTCTCCTGGGGCGTGTGCTGGGCCCCCGTCAGAGGAGGAAGCAGCCTGGTAAACGGTGTGCCAGGCCTGAGATCTGGAGGCCTCCCACAGCCGGGTCCCTGTCCTGCCCAGGCCCCCCGAGGGAGGACGATGGTCGGGCAGTGGCGAGCGGGGTGGGGCTGGCGCCGAGCCTGCCCTTGGATGCCCCGGGGAAGGGCGCCGGGGGATGGGCTGCCCCTGGCCAGGTCTGAGGGACCGACCCAGCTCGGGGCTGTCGGGGGCAGAGAGAGAACCCCCCTCCGCCCTTTCCCTTCAGGTTCTTAGGGCTGGCCAAATCCTTCCCAAGACAGCTTGTCTGGAGAAAATCAGACCCAGCTGAAGAACATGTGTCCATGGGGGAAGCCCGGGAAACTGAGTCTCCCCACACAATAGCAGAGATTCTCATCTTGCATCCTCTCCTGAGCTAATGACCAAGGTGGATGTCCCGGGTGGGTGGGCCTGTGGAATGGGAGAGGGGAGGAAGTCTATTGTCATGCAGAGGGACATGGAAAGACTTGTCTGAAGCTTATCCCCTGCACTGGGGTCAGGTCGGGAAGGGACGGCACAGAGGTGAGCAGGAACCAACCGGCCTCTCTGTGGTGGGGCTGGCCCCGGGGCAGGCGTGGGGGTGATGGCTGGAAGTGGGATGGCGCGTGAGTTGGCACCAGCCAGCGGTGGAGGCAGAGACTCAGAGGTCAGGGATCTCTCTCTCTGTCTCTGTCTCTGTCTCTCTCCCTCAGGGAGCTGAGGAGAGTAAGGTGGCGCCCCCTGCCCACCTCGCCTACCTCTCCATGGGCCCTTCTTTCTCTGGCCGCTCCGGGAGCCCTGCGGGCTTGGGTTCAACCCCCCACACACCGCACAGGCCAAGGGCGCATGCGCGACCGCCGGGGCCTAGGGCTGGCCTCGGGTAGGGGGGTCCTCAGTGAAGGCCCCGCCCTCCCTCCAGGCTCTGACCCAGCTGCAGCTCTTCCATCGCCGCCCTTCTGGACTCGGCTTCAGCTGTCTGCCTCCCCTCCCCACTCCCACTCAGCTTGCAGGCCGCTTCCCTGCCTTGAAAGCATGGCTCTGGCCCTGAGGGCCACAGACCTACTGGGCTTCAAGCTCAAGGCTCTGCCTGGGCCTGCTGCTTCGGCCAGGGGCTCATTTTTTCCTGGAAAGACAAAGCCATGGCCTCACCCCACGCCTGCACTTTGCCACGGCAGGCAGCCCAGATGTAGGAAAGGCTCTGTGGAGTCAGAAGTGCCGAGACAGGCAGATGGCACCAGAGGGTTTGGGGGCCAGGGCGCAACTGGGCTAGCCCCTCCTCCCGGGAGTCGGGGAGGCCCGGCCTTCCTAGTGCCCAGGCCACGGCTCCGGGGAGAAACCCGCCATGGAGGGCACGCGGGAGGCCCTCTGCCTGAGGTGGCAGGTGTCACGCCAGGGCCACTGCAAGCCTGGCTCGGCTTGCCTGCTTTCTCCAAAGGAGGCTGGCCGACCAGCCGAACCTGGCACCTGGGCCAGGCCCCTTCCAAGGGGACGAGTTCCAGAGGCTAGAGCCCTGGGGGCGGCTGCCAAGTCTCCTGGGGCGTGTGCTGGGCCCCCGTCAGAGGAGGAAGCAGCCTGGTAAACGGTGTGCCAGGCCTGAGATCTGGAGGCCTCCCACAGCCGGGTCCCTGTCCTGCCCAGGCCCCCCGAGGGAGGACGATGGTCGGGCAGTGGCGAGCGGGGTGGGGCTGGCGCCGAGCCTGCCCTTGGATGCCCCGGGGAAGGGCGCCGGGGGATGGGCTGCCCCTGGCCAGGTCTGAGGGACCGACCCAGCTCGGGGCTGTCGGGGGCAGAGAGAGAACCCCCCTCCGCCCTTTCCCTTCAGGTTCTTAGGGCTGGCCAAATCCTTCCCAAGACAGCTTGTCTGGAGAAAATCAGACCCAGCTGAAGAACATGTGTCCATGGGGGAAACCCGGGCAACTGAGTCTCCCCACACAATAGCAGAGATTCTCATCTTGCATCCTCTCCTGAGCTAATGACCAAGGTGGATGTCCCGGGTGGGTGGGCCTGTGGAATGGGAGAGGGGAGGAAGTCTATTGTCATGCAGAGGGACATGGAAAGACTTGTCTGAAGCTTATCCCCTGCACTGGGGTCAGGTCGGGAAGGGACGGCACAGAGGTGAGCAGGAACCAACCGGCCTCTCTGTGGTGGGGCTGGCCCCGGGGCAGGCGTGGGGGTGATGGCTGGAAGTGGGATGGCGCGTGAGTTGGCAGCAGCCAGCGGTGGAGGCAGAGACTCAGAGGTCAGGGATCTCTCTCTCTGTCTCTGTCTCTGTCTCTCTCCCTCAGGGAGCTGAGGAGAGTAAGGTGGCGCCCCCTGCCCACCTCGCCTACCTCTCCATGGGCCCTTCTTTCTCTGGCCGCTCCGGGAGCCCTGCGGGCTTGGGTTCAACGCCCCACACACCGCACAGGCCAAGGGCGCATGCGCGACCGCCGGGGCCTAGGGCTGGCCTCGGGTGGGGGGGTCCTCAGTGAAGGCCCCGCCCTCCCTCCAGGCTCTGACCCAGCTGCAGCTCTTCCATCGCCGCCCTTCTGGACTCGGCTTCAGCTGTCTGCCTCCCCTCCCCCACTCCCACTCAGCTTGCAGGCCGCTTCCCTGCCTTGAAAGCATGGCTCTGGCCCTGAGGGCCACAGACCTACTGGGCTTCAAGCTCAAGGCTCTGCCTGGGCCTGCTGCTTCGGCCAGGGGCTCATTTTTTCCTGGAAAGACAAAGCCATGGCCTCACCCCACGCCTGCACTTTGCCACGGCAGGCAGCCCAGATGTAGGAAAGGCTCTGTGGAGTCAGAAGTGCCGAGACAGGCAGATGGCACCAGAGGGTTTGGGGGCCAGGGCGCAACTGGGCTAGCCCCTCCTCCCGGGAGTCGGGGAGGCCCGGCCTTCCTAGTGCCCAGGCCACGGCTCCGGGGAGAAACCCGCCATGGAGGGCACGCGGGAGGCCCTCTGCCTGAGGTGGCAGGTGTCACGCCAGGGCCACTGCAAGCCTGGCTCGGCTTGCCTGCTTTCTCCAAAGGAGGCTGGCCGACCAGCCGAACCTGGCACCTGGGCCAGGCCCCTTCCAAGGGGACGAGTTCCAGAGGCTAGAGCCCTGGGGGCGGCTGCCAAGTCTCCTGGGGCGTGTGCTGGGCCCCCGTCAGAGGAGGAAGCAGCCTGGTAAACGGTGTGCCAGGCCTGAGATCTGGAGGCCTCCCACAGCCGGGTCCCTGTCCTGCCCAGGCCCCCCGAGGGAGGACGATGGTCGGGCAGTGGCGAGCGGGGTGGGGCTGGCGCCGAGCCTGCCCTTGGATGCCCCGGGGAAGGGCGCCGGGGGATGGGCTGCCCCTGGCCAGGTCTGAGGGACCGACCCAGCTCGGGGCTGTCGGGGGCAGAGAGAGAACCCCCCTCCGCCCTTTCCCTTCAGGTTCTTAGGGCTGGCCAAATCCTTCCCAAGACAGCTTGTCTGGAGAAAATCAGACCCAGCTGAAGAACATGTGTCCATGGGGGAAACCCGGGAAACTGAGTCTCCCCACACAATAGCAGAGATTCTCATCTTGCATCCTCTCCTGAGCTAATGACAAAGGTGGATGTCCCGGGTGGGTGGGCCTGTGGAATGGGAGAGGGGAGGAAGTCTATTGTCATGCAGAGGGACATGGAAAGACTTGTCTGAAGCTTATCCCCTGCACTGGGGTCAGGTCGGGAAGGGACGGCACAGAGGTGAGCAGGAACCAACCGGCCTCTCTGTGGTGGGGCTGGCCCAGGGGCAGGCGTGGGGGTGATGGCTGGAAGTGGGATGGCGCGTGAGTTGGCACCAGCCAGCGGTGGAGGCAGAGACTCAGAGGTCAGGGATCTCTCTCTCTGTCTCTGTCTCTGTCTCTCTCCCTCAGGGAGCTGAGGAGAGTAAGGTGGCGCCCCCTGCCCACCTCGCCTACCTCTCCATGGGCCCTTCTTTCTCTGGCCGCTCCGGGAGCCCTGCGGGCTTGGGTTCAACCCCCCACACACCGCACAGGCCAAGGGCGCATGCGCGACCGCCGGGGCCTAGGACTGGCCTCGGGGGGGGGGGGTCCTCAGTGAAGGCCCCGCCCTCCCTCCAGGCTCTGACCCAGCTGCAGCTCTTCCATCGCCGCCCTTCTGGACTCGGCTTCAGCTGTCTCCCTCCCCTCCCCCACTCCCACTCAGCTTGCAGGCCGCTTCCCTGCCTTGAAAGCATGGCTCTGGCCCTGAGGGCCACAGACCTACTTGGCTTCAAGCTCAAGGCTCTGCCTGGGCCTGCTGCTTCGGCCAGGGGCTCATTTTTTCCTGGAAAGACAAAGCCATGGCCTCACCCCACGCCTGCACTTTGCCACGGCAGGCAGCCCAGATGTAGGAAAGGCTCTGTGGAGTCAGAAGTGCCGAGACAGGCAGATGGCACCAGAGGGTTTGGGGGCCAGGGCGCAACTGGGCTAGCCCCTCCTCCCGGGAGTCGGGGAGGCCCGGCCTTCCTAGTGCCCAGGCCACGGCTCCGGGGAGAAACCCGCCATGGAGGGCACGCGGGAGGCCCTCTGCCTGAGGTGGCAGGTGTCACGCCAGGGCCACTGCAAGCCTGGCTCGGCTTGCCTGCTTTCTCCAAAGGAGGCTGGCCGACCAGCCGAACCTGGCACCTGGGCCAGGCCCCTTCCAAGGGGACGAGTTCCAGAGGCTAGAGCCCTGGGGGCGGCTGCCAAGTCTCCTGGGGCGTGTGCTGGGCCCCCGTCAGAGGAGGAAGCAGCCTGGTAAACGGTGTGCCAGGCCTGAGATCTGGAGGCCTCCCACAGCCGGGTCCCTGTCCTGCCCAGGCCCCCCGAGGGAGGATGATGGTCGGGCAGTGGCGAGCGGGGTGGGGCTGGCGCCGAGCCTGCCCTTGGATGCCCCGGGGAAGGGCGCCGGGGGATGGGCTGCCCCTGGCCAGGTCTGAGGGACCGACCCAGCTCGGGGCTGTCGGGGGCAGAGAGAGAACCCCCCTCCGCCCTTTCCCTTCAGGTTCTTAGGGCTGGCCAAATCCTTCCCAAGACAGCTTGTCTGGAGAAAATCAGACCCAGCTGAAGAACATGTGTCCATGGGGGAAGCCCGGGAAACTGAGTCTCCCCACACAATAGCAGAGATTCTCATCTTGCATCCTCTCCTGAGCTAATGACCAAGGTGGATGTCCCGGGTGGGTGGGCCTGTGGAATGGGAGAGGGGAGGAAGTCTATTGTCATGCAGAGGGACATGGAAAGACTTGTCTGAAGCTTATCCCCTGCACTGGGGTCAGGTCGGGAAGGGACGGCACAGAGGTGAGCAGGAACCAACCGGCCTCTCTGTGGTGGGGCTGGCCCCGGGGCAGGCGTGGGGGTGATGGCTGGAAGTGGGATGACGCGTGAGTTGGCAGCAGCCAGCGGTGGAGGCAGAGACTCAGAGGTCAGGGATCTCTCTCTCTGTCTCTGTCTCTGTCTCTCTCCCTCAGGGAGCTGAGGAGAGTAAGGTGGCGCCCCCTGCCCACCTCGCCTACCTCTCCATGGGCCCTTCTTTCTCTGGCCGCTCCGGGAGCCCTGCGGGCTTGGGTTCAACCCCCCACACACCGCACAGGCCAAGGGCGCATGTGCGACCGCCGGGGCCTAGGGCTGGCCTCGGGTGGGGGGGTCCTCAGTGAAGGCCCCGCCCTCCCTCCAGGCTCTGACCCAGCTGCAGCTCTTCCATCGCCGCCCTTCTGGACTCGGCTTCAGCTGTCTGCCTCCCCTCCCCCACTCCCACTCAGCTTGCAGGCCGCTTCCCTGCCTTGAAAGCATGGCTCTGGCCCTGAGGGCCACAGACCTACTGGGCTTCAAGCTCAAGGCTCTGCCTGGGCCTGCTGCTTCGGCCAGGGGCTCATTTTTTCCTGGAAAGACAAAGCCATGGCCTCACCCCACGCCTGCACTTTGCCACGGCAGGCAGCCCAGATGTAGGAAAGGCTCTGTGGAGTCAGAAGTGCCGAGACAGGCAGATGGCACCAGAGGGTTTGGGGGCCAGGGCGCAACTGGGCTAGCCCCTCCTCCCGGGAGTCGGGGAGGCCCGGCCTTCCTAGTGCCCAGGCCACGGCTCCGGGGAGAAACCCGCCATGGAGGGCACGCGGGAGGCCCTCTGCCTGAGGTGGCAGGTGTCACGCCAGGGCCACTGCAAGCCTGGCTCGGCTTGCCTGCTTTCTCCAAAGGAGGCTGGCCGACCAGCCGAACCTGGCACCTGGGCCAGGCCCCTTCCAAGGGGACGAGTTCCAGAGGCTAGAGCCCTGGGGGCGGCTGCCAAGTCTCCTGGGGCGTGTGCTGGGCCCCCGTCAGAGGAGGAAGCAGCCTGGTAAACGGTGTGCCAGGCCTGAGATCTGGAGGCCTCCCACAGCCGGGTCCCTGTCCTGCCCAGGCCCCCCGAGGGAGGACGATGGTCGGGCAGTGGCGAGCGGGGTGGGGCTGGCGCCGAGCCTGCCCTTGGATGCCCCGGGGAAGGGCGCCGGGGGATGGGCTGCCCCTGGCCAGGTCTGAGGGACCGACCCAGCTCGGGGCTGTCGGGGGCAGAGAGAGAACCCCCCTCCGCCCTTTCCCTTCAGGTTCTTAGGGCTGGCCAAATCCTTCCCAAGACAGCTTGTCTGGAGAAAATCAGACCCAGCTGAAGAACATGTGTCCATGGGGGAAACCCGGGAAACTGAGTCTCCCCACACAATAGCAGAGATTCTCATCTTGCATCCTCTCCTGAGCTAATGACAAAGGTGGATGTCCCGGGTGGGTGGGCCTGTGGAATGGGAGAGGGGAGGAAGTCTATTGTCATGCAGAGGGACATGGAAAGACTTGTCTGAAGCTTATCCCCTGCACTGGGGTCAGGTCGGGAAGGGACGGCACAGAGGTGAGCAGGAACCAACCGGCCTCTCTGTGGTGGGGCTGGCCCAGGGGCAGGCGTGGGGGTGATGGCTGGAAGTGGGATGGCGCGTGAGTTGGCACCAGCCAGCGGTGGAGGCAGAGACTCAGAGGTCAGGGATCTCTCTCTCTGTCTCTGTCTCTCTCCCTCAGGGAGCTGAGGAGAGTAAGGTGGCGCCCCCTGCCCACCTCGCCTACCTCTCCATGGGCCCTTCTTTCTCTGGCCGCTCCGGGAGCCCTGCGGGCTTGGGTTCAACCCCCCACACACCGCACAGGCCAAGGGCACATGCGCGACCGCCGGGGCCTAGGGCTGGCCTCGGGGGTGGGGGGGGTCCTCAGTGAAGGCCCCGCCCTCCCTCCAGGCTCTGACCCAGCTGCAGCTCTTCCATCGCCGCCCTTCTGGACTCGGCTTCAGCTGTCTCCCTCCCCTCCCCCACTCCCACTCAGCTTGCAGGCCGCTTCCCTGCCTTGAAAGCATGGCTCTGGCCCTGAGGGCCACAGACCTACTTGGCTTCAAGCTCAAGGCTCTGCCTGGGCCTGCTGCTTCGGCCAGGGGCTCATTTTTTCCTGGAAAGACAAAGCCATGGCCTCACCCCACGCCTGCACTTTGCCACGGCAGGCAGCCCAGATGTAGGAAAGGCTCTGTGGAGTCAGAAGTGCCGAGACAGGCAGATGGCACCAGAGGGTTTGGGGGCCAGGGCGCAACTGGGCTAGCCCCTCCTCCCGGGAGTCGGGGAGGCCCGGCCTTCCTAGTGCCCAGGCCACGGCTCCGGGGAGAAACCCGCCATGGAGGGCACGCGGGAGGCCCTCTGCCTGAGGTGGCAGGTGTCACGCCAGGGCCACTGCAAGCCTGGCTCGGCTTGCCTGCTTTCTCCAAAGGAGGCTGGCCGACCAGCCGAACCTGGCACCTGGGCCAGGCCCCTTCCAAGGGGACGAGTTCCAGAGGCTAGAGCCCTGGGGGCGGCTGCCAAGTCTCCTGGGGCGTGTGCTGGGCCCCCGTCAGAGGAGGAAGCAGCCTGGTAAACGGTGTGCCAGGCCTGAGATCTGGAGGCCTCCCACAGCCGGGTCCCTGTCCTGCCCAGGCCCCCCGAGGGAGGATGATGGTCGGGCAGTGGCGAGCGGGGTGGGGCTGGCGCCGAGCCTGCCCTTGGATGCCCCGGGGAAGGGCGCCGGGGGATGGGCTGCCCCTGGCCAGGTCTGAGGGACCGACCCAGCTCGGGGCTGTCGGGGGCAGAGAGAGAACCCCCCTCCGCCCTTTCCCTTCAGGTTCTTAGGGCTGGCCAAATCCTTCCCAAGACAGCTTGTCTGGAGAAAATCAGACCCAGCTGAAGAACATGTGTCCATGGGGGAAGCCCGGGAAACTGAGTCTCCCCACACAATAGCAGAGATTCTCATCTTGCATCCTCTCCTGAGCTAATGACCAAGGTGGATGTCCCGGGTGGGTGGGCCTGTGGAATGGGAGAGGGGAGGAAGTCTATTGTCATGCAGAGGGACATGGAAAGACTTGTCTGAAGCTTATCCCCTGCACTGGGGTCAGGTCGGGAAGGGACGGCACAGAGGTGAGCAGGAACCAACCGGCCTCTCTGTGGTGGGGCTGGCCCCGGGGCAGGCGTGGGGGTGATGGCTGGAAGTGGGATGACGCGTGAGTTGGCAGCAGCCAGCGGTGGAGGCAGAGACTCAGAGGTCAGGGATCTCTCTCTCTGTCTCTGTCTCTGTCTCTCTCCCTCAGGGAGCTGAGGAGAGTAAGGTGGCGCCCCCTGCCCACCTCGCCTACCTCTCCATGGGCCCTTCTTTCTCTGGCCGCTCCGGGAGCCCTGCGGGCTTGGGTTCAACCCCCCACACACCGCACAGGCCAAGGGCGCATGCGCGACCGCCAGGGCCTAGGGCTGGCCTCGGGTGGGGGGGTCCTCAGTGAAGGCCCCGCCCTCCCTCCAGGCTCTGACCCAGCTGCAGCTCTTCCATCGCCGCCCTTCTGGACTCGGCTTCAGCTGTCTGCCTCCCCTCCCCCACTCCCACTCAGCTTGCAGGCCGCTTCCCTGCCTTGAAAGCATGGCTCTGGCCCTGAGGGCCACAGACCTACTGGGCTTCAAGCTCAAGGCTCTGCCTGGGCCTGCTGCTTCGGCCAGGGGCTCATTTTTTCCTGGAAAGACAAAGCCATGGCCTCACCCCACGCCTGCACTTTGCCACGGCAGGCAGCCCAGATGTAGGAAAGGCTCTGTGGAGTCAGAAGTGCCGAGACAGGCAGATGGCACCAGAGGGTTTGGGGGCCAGGGCGCAACTGGGCTAGCCCCTCCTCCCGGGAGTCGGGGAGGCCCGGCCTTCCTAGTGCCCAGGCCACGGCTCCGGGGAGAAACCCGCCATGGAGGGCACGCGGGAGGCCCTCTGCCTGAGGTGGCAGGTGTCACGCCAGGGCCACTGCAAGCCTGGCTCGGCTTGCCTGCTTTCTCCAAAGGAGGCTGGCCGACCAGCCGAACCTGGCACCTGGGCCAGGCCCCTTCCAAGGGGACGAGTTCCAGAGGCTAGAGCCCTGGGGGCGGCTGCCAAGTCTCCTGGGGCGTGTGCTGGGCCCCCGTCAGAGGAGGAAGCAGCCTGGTAAACGGTGTGCCAGGCCTGAGATCTGGAGGCCTCCCACAGCCGGGTCCCTGTCCTGCCCAGGCCCCCCGAGGGAGGACGATGGTCGGGCAGTGGCGAGCGGGGTGGGGCTGGCGCCGAGCCTGCCCTTGGATGCCCCGGGGAAGGGCGCCGGGGGATGGGCTGCCCCTGGCCAGGTCTGAGGGACCGACCCAGCTCGGGGCTGTCGGGGGCAGAGAGAGAACCCCCCTCCGCCCTTTCCCTTCAGGTTCTTAGGGCTGGCCAAATCCTTCCCAAGACAGCTTGTCTGGAGAAAATCAGACCCAGCTGAAGAACATGTGTCCATGGGGGAAACCCGGGAAACTGAGTCTCCCCACACAATAGCAGAGATTCTCATCTTGCATCCTCTCCTGAGCTAATGACAAAGGTGGATGTCCCGGGTGGGTGGGCCTGTGGAATGGGAGAGGGGAGGAAGTCTATTGTCATGCAGAGGGACATGGAAAGACTTGTCTGAAGCTTATCCCCTGCACTGGGGTCAGGTCGGGAAGGGACGGCACAGAGGTGAGCAGGAACCAACCGGCCTCTCTGTGGTGGGGCTGGCCCAGGGGCAGGCGTGGGGGTGATGGCTGGAAGTGGGATGGCGCGTGAGTTGGCACCAGCCAGCGGTAGAGGCAGAGACTCAGAGGTCAGGGATCTCTCTCTCTGTCTCTGTCTCTGTCTCTCTCCCTCAGGGAGCTGAGGAGAGTAAGGTGGCGCCCCCTGCCCACCTCGCCTACCTCTCCATGGGCCCTTCTTTCTCTGGCCGCTCCGGGAGCCCTGCGGGCTTGGGTTCAACCCCCCACACACCGCACAGGCCAAGGGCACATGCGCGACCGCCGGGGCCTAGGGCTGGCCTCGGGGGTGGGGGGGGTCCTCAGTGAAGGCCCCGCCCTCCCTCCAGGCTCTGACCCAGCTGCAGCTCTTCCATCGCCGCCCTTCTGGACTCGGCTTCAGCTGTCTCCCTCCCCTCCCCCACTCCCACTCAGCTTGCAGGCCGCTTCCCTGCCTTGAAAGCATGGCTCTGGCCCTGAGGGCCACAGACCTACTTGGCTTCAAGCTCAAGGCTCTGCCTGGGCCTGCTGCTTCGGCCAGGGGCTCATTTTTTCCTGGAAAGACAAAGCCATGGCCTCACCCCACGCCTGCACTTTGCCACGGCAGGCAGCCCAGATGTAGGAAAGGCTCTGTGGAGTCAGAAGTGCCGAGACAGGCAGATGGCACCAGAGGGTTTGGGGGCCAGGGCGCAACTGGGCTAGCCCCTCCTCCCGGGAGTCGGGGAGGCCCGGCCTTCCTAGTGCCCAGGCCACGGCTCCGGGGAGAAACCCGCCATGGAGGGCACGCGGGAGGCCCTCTGCCTGAGGTGGCAGGTGTCACGCCAGGGCCACTGCAAGCCTGGCTCGGCTTGCCTGCTTTCTCCAAAGGAGGCTGGCCGACCAGCCGAACCTGGCACCTGGGCCAGGCCCCTTCCAAGGGGACGAGTTCCAGAGGCTAGAGCCCTGGGGGCGGCTGCCAAGTCTCCTGGGGCGTGTGCTGGGCCCCCGTCAGAGGAGGAAGCAGCCTGGTAAACGGTGTGCCAGGCCTGAGATCTGGAGGCCTCCCACAGCCGGGTCCCTGTCCTGCCCAGGCCCCCCGAGGGAGGATGATGGTCGGGCAGTGGCGAGCGGGGTGGGGCTGGCGCCGAGCCTGCCCTTGGATGCCCCGGGGAAGGGCGCCGGGGGATGGGCTGCCCCTGGCCAGGTCTGAGGGACCGACCCAGCTCGGGGCTGTCGGGGGCAGAGAGAGAACCCCCCTCCGCCCTTTCCCTTCAGGTTCTTAGGGCTGGCCAAATCCTTCCCAAGACAGCTTGTCTGGAGAAAATCAGACCCAGCTGAAGAACATGTGTCCATGGGGGAAGCCCGGGAAACTGAGTCTCCCCACACAATAGCAGAGATTCTCATCTTGCATCCTCTCCTGAGCTAATGACAAAGGTGGATGTCCCGGGTGGGTGGGCCTGTGGAATGGGAGAGGGGAGGAAGTCTATTGTCATGCAGAGGGACATGGAAAGACTTGTCTGAAGCTTATCCCCTGCACTGGGGTCAGGTCGGGAAGGGACGGCACAGAGGTGAGCAGGAACCAACCGGCCTCTCTGTGGTGGGGCTGGCCCCGGGGCAGGCGTGGGGGTGATGGCTGGAAGTGGGATGGCGCGTGAGTTGGCAGCAGCCAGCGGTGGAGGCAGAGACTCAGAGGTCAGGGATCTCTCTCTCTGTCTCTGTCTCTGTCTCTCTCCCTCAGGGAGCTGAGGAGAGTAAGGTGGCGCCCCCTGCCCACCTCGCCTACCTCTCCATGGGCCCTTCTTTCTCTGGCCGCTCCGGGAGCCCTGCGGGCTTGGGTTCAACCCCCCACACACCGCACAGGCCAAGGGCGCATGCGCGACCGCCGGGGCCTAGGGCTGGCCTCGGGTGGGGGGGTCCTCAGTGAAGGCCCCGCCCTCCCTCCAGGCTCTGACCCAGCTGCAGCTCTTCCATCGCCGCCCTTCTGGACTCGGCTTCAGCTGTCTGCCTCCCCTCCCCCACTCCCACTCAGCTTGCAGGCCGCTTCCCTGCCTTGAAAGCATGGCTCTGGCCCTGAGGGCCACAGACCTACTGGGCTTCAAGCTCAAGGCTCTGCCTGGGCCTGCTGCTTCGGCCAGGGGCTCATTTTTTCCTGGAAAGACAAAGCCATGGCCTCACCCCACGCCTGCACTTTGCCACGGCAGGCAGCCCAGATGTAGGAAAGGCTCTGTGGAGTCAGAAGTGCCGAGACAGGCAGATGGCACCAGAGGGTTTGGGGGCCAGGGCGCAACTGGGCTAGCCCCTCCTCCCGGGAGTCGGGGAGGCCCGGCCTTCCTAGTGCCCAGGCCACGGCTCCGGGGAGAAACCCGCCATGGAGGGCACGCGGGAGGCCCTCTGCCTGAGGTGGCAGGTGTCACGCCAGGGCCACTGCAAGCCTGGCTCGGCTTGCCTGCTTTCTCCAAAGGAGGCTGGCCGACCAGCCGAACCTGGCACCTGGGCCAGGCCCCTTCCAAGGGGACGAGTTCCAGAGGCTAGAGCCCTGGGGGCGGCTGCCAAGTCTCCTGGGGCGTGTGCTGGGCCCCCGTCAGAGGAGGAAGCAGCCTGGTAAACGGTGTGCCAGGCCTGAGATCTGGAGGCCTCCCACAGCCGGGTCCCTGTCCTGCCCAGGCCCCCCGAGGGAGGACGATGGTCGGGCAGTGGCGAGCGGGGTGGGGCTGGCGCCGAGCCTGCCCTTGGATGCCCCGGGGACCTGCGCCGGGGGATGGGCTGCCCCTGGCCAGGTCTGAGGGACCGACCCAGCTCGGGGCTGTCGGGGGCAGAGAGAGAACCCCCCTCCGCCCTTTCCCTTCAGGTTCTTAGGGCTGGCCAAATCCTTCCCAAGACAGCTTGTCTGGAGAAAATCAGACCCAGCTGAAGAACATGTGTCCATGGGGGAAACCCGGGAAACTGAGTCTCCCCACACAATAGCAGAGATTCTCATCTTGCATCCTCTCCTGAGCTAATGACAAAGGTGGATGTCCCGGGTGGGTGGGCCTGTGGAATGGGAGAGGGGAGGAAGTCTATTGTCATGCAGAGGGACATGGAAAGACTTGTCTGAAGCTTATCCCCTGCACTGGGGTCAGGTCGGGAAGGGACGGCACAGAGGTGAGCAGGAACCAACCGGCCTCTCTGTGGTGGGGCTGGCCCAGGGGCAGGCGTGGGGGTGATGGCTGGAAGTGGGATGGCGCGTGAGTTGGCACCAGCCAGCGGTGGAGGCAGAGACTCAGAGGTCAGGGATCTCTCTCTCTGTCTCTGTCTCTGTCTCTCTCCCTCAGGGAGCTGAGGAGAGTAAGGTGGCGCCCCCTGCCCACCTCGCCTACCTCTCCATGGGCCCTTCTTTCTCTGGCCGCTCCGGGAGCCCTGCGGGCTTGGGTTCAACCCCCCACACACCGCACAGGCCAAGGGCACATGCGCGACCGCCGGGGCCTAGGGCTGGCCTCGGGGGTGGGGGGTTCCTCAGTGAAGGCCCCGCCCTCCCTCCAGGCTCTGACCCAGCTGCAGCTCTTCCATCGCCGCCCTTCTGGACTGGGCTTCAGCTGTCTCCCTCCCCTCCCCCACTCCCACTCAGCTTGCAGGCCGCTTCCCTGCCTTGAAAGCATGGCTCTGGCCCTGAGGGCCACAGACCTACTTGGCTTCAAGCTCAAGGCTCTGCCTGGGCCTGCTGCTTCGGCCAGGGGCTCATTTTTTCCTGGAAAGACAAAGCCATGGCCTCACCCCACGCCTGCACTTTGCCACGGCAGGCAGCCCAGATGTAGGAAAGGCTCTGTGGAGTCAGAAGTGCCGAGACAGGCAGATGGCACCAGAGGGTTTGGGGGCCAGGGCGCAACTGGGCTAGCCCCTCCTCCCGGGAGTCGGGGAGGCCCGGCCTTCCTAGTGCCCAGGCCACGGCTCCGGGGAGAAACCCGCCATGGAGGGCACGCGGGAGGCCCTCTGCCTGAGGTGGCAGGTGTCACGCCAGGGCCACTGCAAGCCTGGCTCGGCTTGCCTGCTTTCTCCAAAGGAGGCTGGCCGACCAGCCGAACCTGGCACCTGGGCCAGGCCCCTTCCAAGGGGACGAGTTCCAGAGGCTAGAGCCCTGGGGGCGGCTGCCAAGTCTCCTGGGGCGTGTGCTGGGCCCCCGTCAGAGGAGGAAGCAGCCTGGTAAACGGTGTGCCAGGCCTGAGATCTGGAGGCCTCCCACAGCCGGGTCCCTGTCCTGCCCAGGCCCCCCGAGGGAGGACGATGGTCGGGCAGTGGCGAGCGGGGTGGGGCTGGCGCCGAGCCTGCCCTTGGATGCCCCGGGGAAGGGCGCCGGGGGATGGGCTGCCCCTGGCCAGGTCTGAGGGACCGACCCAGCTCGGGGCTGTCGGGGGCAGAGAGAGAACCCCCCTCCGCCCTTTCCCTTCAGGTTCTTAGGGCTGGCCAAATCCTTCCCAAGACAGCTTGTCTGGAGAAAATCAGACCCAGCTGAAGAACATGTGTCCATGGGGGAAGCCCGGGAAACTGAGTCTCCCCACACAATAGCAGAGATTCTCATCTTGCATCCTCTCCTGAGCTAATGACAAAGGTGGATGTCCCGGGTGGGTGGGCCTGTGGAATGGGAGAGGGGAGGAAGTCTATTGTCATGCAGAGGGACATGGAAAGACTTGTCTGAAGCTTATCCCCTGCACTGGGGTCAGGTTGGGAAGGGACGGCACAGAGGTGAGCAGGAACCAACCGGCCTCTCTGTGGTGGGGCTGGCCCCGGGGCAGGCGTGGGGGTGATGGCTGGAAGTGGGATGGCGCGTGAGTTGGCACCAGCCAGCGGTGGAGGCAGAGACTCAGAGGTCAGGGATCTCTCTCTCTGTCTCTGTCTCTGTATCTCTCCCTCAGGGAGCTGAGGAGAGTAAGGTGGCGCCCCCTGCCCACCTCGCCTACCTCTCCATGGGCCCTTCTTTCTCTGGCCGCTCCGGGAGCCCTGCGGGCTTGGGTTCAACCCCCCACACACCGCACAGGCCAAGGGCACATGCGCGACCGCCGGGGCCTAGGGCTGGCCTCGGGGGTGGGGGGGGTCCTCAGTGAAGGCCCCGCCCTCCCTCCAGGCTCTGACCCAGCTGCAGCTCTTCCATCGCCGCCCTTCTGGACTCGGCTTCAGCTGTCTCCCTCCCCTCCCCCACTCCCACTCAGCTTGCAGGCCGCTTCCCTGCCTTGAAAGCATGGCTCTGGCCCTGAGGGCCACAGACCTACTTGGCTTCAAGCTCAAGGCTCTGCCTGGGCCTGCTGCTTCGGCCAGGGGCTCATTTTTTCCTGGAAAGACAAAGCCATGGCCTCACCCCACGCCTGCACTTTGCCACGGCAGGCAGCCCAGATGTAGGAAAGGCTCTGTGGAGTCAGAAGTGCCGAGACAGGCAGATGGCACCAGAGGGTTTGGGGGCCAGGGCGCAACTGGGCTAGCCCCTCCTCCCGGGAGTCGGGGAGGCCCGGCCTTCCTAGTGCCCAGGCCACGGCTCCGGGGAGAAACCCGCCATGGAGGGCACGCGGGAGGCCCTCAGCCTGAGGTGGCAGGTGTCACGCCAGGGCCACTGCAAGCCTGGCTCGGCTTGCCTGCTTTCTCCAAAGGAGGCTGGCCGACCAGCCGAACCTGGCACCTGGGCCAGGCCCCTTCCAAGGGGACGAGTTCCAGAGGCTAGAGCCCTGGGGGCGGCTGCCAAGTCTCCTGGGGCGTGTGCTGGGCCCCCGTCAGAGGAGGAAGCAGCCTGGTAAACGGTGTGCCAGGCCTGAGATCTGGAGGCCTCCCACAGCCGGGTCCCTGTCCTGCCCAGGCCCCCCGAGGGAGGACGATGGTCGGGCAGTGGCGAGCGGGGTGGGGCTGGCGCCGAGCCTGCCCTTGGATGCCCCGGGGAAGGGCGCCGGGGGATGGGCTGCCCCTGGCCAGGTCTGAGGGACCGACCCAGCTCGGGGCTGTCGGGGGCAGAGAGAGAACCCCCCCTCCGCCCTTTCCCTTCAGGTTCTTAGGGCTGGCCAAATCCTTCCCAAGACAGCTTGTCTGGAGAAAATCAGACCCAGCTGAAGAACATGTGTCCATGGGGGAAGCCCGGGAAACTGAGTCTCCCCACACAATAGCAGAGATTCTCATCTTGCATCCTCTCCTGAGCTAATGACAAAGGTGGATGTCCCGGGTGGGTGGGCCTGTGGAATGGGAGAGGGGAGGAAGTCTATTGTCATGCAGAGGGACATGGAAAGACTTGTCTGAAGCTTATCCCCTGCACTGGGGTCAGGTCGGGAAGGGACGGCACAGAGGTGAGCAGGAACCAACCGGCCTCTCTGTGGTGGGGCTGGCCCCGGGGCAGGCGTGGGGGTGATGGCTGGAAGTGGGATGGCGCGTGAGTTGGCACCAGCCAGCGGTGGAGGCAGAGACTCAGAGGTCAGGGATCTCTCTCTCTGTCTCTGTCTCTGTCTCTCTCCCTCAGGGAGCTGAGGAGAGTAAGGTGGCGCCCCCTGCCCACCTCGCCTACCTCTCCATGGGCCCTTCTTTCTCTGGCCGCTCTGGGAGCCCTGCGGGCTTGGGTTCAACCCCCCACACACCGCACAGGCCAAGGGCACATGCGCGACCGCCGGGGCCTAGGGCTGGCCTCGGGGGTGGGGGGTTCCTCAGTGAAGGCCCCGCCCTCCCTCCAGGCTCTGACCCAGCTGCAGCTCTTCCATCGCCGCCCTTCTGGACTCGGCTTCAGCTGTCTCCCTCCCCTCCCCCACTCCCACTCAGCTTGCAGGCCGCTTCCCTGCCTTGAAAGCATGGCTCTGGCCCTGAGGGCCACAGACCTACTTGGCTTCAAGCTCAAGGCTCTGCCTGGGCCTGCTGCTTCGGCCAGGGGCTCATTTTTTCCTGGAAAGACAAAGCCATGGCCTCACCCCACGCCTGCACTTTGCCACGGCAGGCAGCCCAGATGTAGGAAAGGCTCTGTGGAGTCAGAAGTGCCGAGACAGGCAGATGGCACCAGAGGGTTTGGGGGCCAGGGCGCAACTGGGCGAGCCCCTCCTCCCGGGAGTCGGGGAGGCCCGGCCTTCCTAGTGCCCAGGCCACGGCTCCGGGGAGAAACCCGCCATGGAGGGCACGCGGGAGGCCCTCTGCCTGAGGTGGCAGGTGTCACGCCAGGGCCACTGCAAGCCTGGCTCGGCTTGCCTGCTTTCTCCAAAGGAGGCTGGCCGACCAGCCGAACCTGGCACCTGGGCCAGGCCCCTTCCAAGGGGACGAGTTCCAGAGGCTAGAGCCCTGGGGGCGGCTGCCAAGTCTCCTGGGGCGTGTGCTGGGCCCCCGTCAGAGGAGGAAGCAGCCTGGTAAACGGTGTGCCAGGCCTGAGATCTGGAGGCCTCCCACAGCCGGGTCCCTGTCCTGCCCAGGCCCCCCGAGGGAGGACGATGGTCGGGCAGTGGCGAGCGGGGTGGGGCTGGCGCCGAGCCTGCCCTTGGATGCCCCGGGGAAGGGCGCCGGGGGATGGGCTGCCCCTGGCCAGGTCTGAGGGACCGACCCAGCTCGGGGCTGTCGGGGGCAGAGAGAGAACCCCCCTCCGCCCTTTCCCTTCAGGTTCTTAGGGCTGGCCAAATCCTTCCCAAGACAGCTTGTCTGGAGAAAATCAGACCCAGCTGAAGAACATGTGTCCATGGGGGAAGCCCGGGAAACTGAGTCTCCCCACACAATAGCAGAGATTCTCATCTTGCATCCTCTCCTGAGCTAATGACAAAGGTGGATGTCCCGGGTGGGTGGGCCTGTGGAATGGGAGAGGGGAGGAAGTCTATTGTCATGCAGAGGGACATGGAAAGACTTGTCTGAAGCTTATCCCCTGCACTGGGGTCAGGTCGGGAAGGGACGGCACAGAGGTGAGCAGGAACCAACCGGCCTCTCTGTGGTGGGGCTGGCCCCGGGGCAGGCGTGGGGGTGATGGCTGGAAGTGGGATGGCGCGTGAGTTGGCACCAGCCAGCGGTGGAGGCAGAGACTCAGAGGTCAGGGATCTCTCTCTCTGTCTCTGTCTCTGTCTCTCTCCCTCAGGGAGCTGAGGAGAGTAAGGTGGCGCCCCCTGCCCACCTCGCCTACCTCTCCATGGGCCCTTCTTTCTCTGGCCGCTCCGGGAGCCCTGCGGGCTTGGGTTCTACCCCCCACACACCGCACAGGCCAAGGGCGCATGCGCGACCGCCGGGGCCTAGGGCTGGCCTCGGGTGGGGGGGTCCTCAGTGAAGGCCCCGCCCTCCCTCCAGGCTCTGACCCAGCTGCAGCTCTTCCATCGCCGCCCTTCTGGACTCGGCTTCAGCTGTCTGCCTCCCCTCCCCACTCCCACTCAGCTTGCAGGCCGCTTCCCTGCCTTGAAAGCATGGCTCTGGCCCTGAGGGCCACAGACCTACTGGGCTTCAAGCTCAAGGCTCTGCCTGGGCCTGCTGCTTCGGCCAGGGGCTCATTTTTTCCTGGAAAGACAAAGCCATGGCCTCACCCCACGCCTGCACTTTGCCACGGCAGGCAGCCCAGATGTAGGAAAGGCTCTGTGGAGTCAGAAGTGCCGAGACAGGCAGATGGCACCAGAGGGTTTGGGGGCCAGGGCGCAACTGGGCGAGCCCCTCCTCCCGGGAGTCGGGGAGGCCCGGCCTTCCTAGTGCCCAGGCCACGGCTCCGGGGAGAAACCCGCCATGGAGGGCACGCGGGAGGCCCTCTGCCTGAGGTGGCAGGTGTCACGCCAGGGCCACTGCAAGCCTGGCTCGGCTTGCCTGCTTTCTCCAAAGGAGGCTGGCCGACCAGCCGAACCTGGCACCTGGGCCAGGCCCCTTCCAAGGGGACGAGTTCCAGAGGCTAGAGCCCTGGGGGCGGCTGCCAAGTCTCCTGGGGCGTGTGCTGGGCCCCCGTCAGAGGAGGAAGCAGCCTGGTAAACGGTGTGCCAGGCCTGAGATCTGGAGGCCTCCCACAGCCGGGTCCCTGTCCTGCCCAGGCCCCCCGAGGGAGGACGATGGTCGGGCAGTGGCGAGCGGGGTGGGGCTGGCGCCGAGCCTGCCCTTGGATGCCCCGGGGAAGGGCGCCGGGGGATGGGCTGCCCCTGGCCAGGTCTGAGGGACCGACCCAGCTCGGGGCTGTCGGGGGCAGAGAGAGAACCCCCCTCCGCCCTTTCCCTTCAGGTTCTTAGGGCTGGCCAAATCCTTCCCAAGACAGCTTGTCTGGAGAAAATCAGACCCAGCTGAAGAACATGTGTCCATGGGGGAAACCCGGGAAACTGAGTCTCCCCACACAATAGCAGAGATTCTCATCTTGCATCCTCTCCTGAGCTAATGACCAAGGTGGATGTCCCGGGTGGGTGGGCCTGTGGAATGGGAGAGGGGAGGAAGTCTATTGTCATGCAGAGGGACATGGAAAGACTTGTCTGAAGCTTATCCCCTGCACTGGGGTCAGGTCGGGAAGGGACGGCACAGAGGTGAGCAGGAACCAACCGGCCTCTCTGTGGTGGGGCTGGCCCCGGGGCAGGCGTGGGGGTGATGGCTGGAAGTGGGATGGCGCGTGAGTTGGCACCAGCCAGCGGTGGAGGCAGAGACTCAGAGGTCAGGGATCTCTCTCTCTGTCTCTGTCTCTGTCTCTCTCCCTCAGGGAGCTGAGGAGAGTAAGGTGGCGCCCCCTGCCCACCTCGCCTACCTCTCCATGGGCCCTTCTTTCTCTGGCCGCTCCGGGAGCCCTGCGGGCTTGGGTTCAACCCCCCACACACCGCACAGGCCAAGGGCGCATGCGCGACCGCCGGGGCCTAGGGCTGGCCTCGGGTGGGGGGGTCCTCAGTGAAGGCCCCGCCCTCCCTCCAGGCTCTGACCCAGCTGCAGCTCTTCCATCGCCGCCCTTCTGGACTCGGCTTCAGCTGTCTGCCTCCCCTCCCCCACTCCCACTCAGCTTGCAGGCCGCTTCCCTGCCTTGAAAGCATGGCTCTGGCCCTGAGGGCCACAGACCTACTTGGCTTCAAGCTCAAGGCTCTGCCTGGGCCTGCTGCTTCGGCCAGGGGCTCATTTTTTCCTGGAAAGACAAAGCCATGGCCTCACCCCACGCCTGCACTTTGCCACGGCAGGCAGCCCAGATGTAGGAAAGGCTCTGTGGAGTCAGAAGTGCCGAGACAGGCAGATGGCACCAGAGGGTTTGGGGGCCAGGGCGCAACTGGGCTAGCCCCTCCTCCCGGGAGTCGGGGAGGCCCGGCCTTCCTAGTGCCCAGGCCACGGCTCCGGGGAGAAACCCGCCATGGAGGGCACGCGGGAGGCCCTCTGCCTGAGGTGGCAGGTGTCACGCCAGGGCCACTGCAAGCCTGGCTCGGCTTGCCTGCTTTCTCCAAAGGAGGCTGGCCGACCAGCCGAACCTGGCACCTGGGCCAGGCCCCTTCCAAGGGGACGAGTTCCAGAGGCTAGAGCCCTGGGGGCGGCTGCCAAGTCTCCTGGGGCGTGTGCTGGGCCCCCGTCAGAGGAGGAAGCAGCCTGGTAAACGGTGTGCCAGGCCTGAGATCTGGAGGCCTCCCACAGCCGGGTCCCTGTCCTGCCCAGGCCCCCCGAGGGAGGACGATGGTCGGGCAGTGGCGAGCGGGGTGGGGCTGGCGCCGAGCCTGCCCTTGGATGCCCCGGGGAAGGGCGCCGGGGGATGGGCTGCCCCTGGCCAGGTCTGAGGGACCGACCCAGCTCGGGGCTGTCGGGGGCAGAGAGAGAACCCCCCTCCGCCCTTTCCCTTCAGGTTCTTAGGGCTGGCCAAATCCTTCCCAAGACAGCTTGTCTGGAGAAAATCAGACCCAGCTGAAGAACATGTGTCCATGGGGGAAACCCGGGAAACTGAGTCTCCCCACACAATAGCAGAGATTCTCATCTTGCATCCTCTCCTGAGCTAATGACCAAGGTGGATGTCCCGGGTGGGTGGGCCTGTGGAATGGGAGAGGGGAGGAAGTCTATTGTCATGCAGAGGGACATGGAAAGACTTGTCTGAAGCTTATCCCCTGCACTGGGGTCAGGTCGGGAAGGGACGGCACAGAGGTGAGCAGGAACCAACCGGCCTCTCTGTGGTGGGGCTGGCCCCAGGGCAGGCGTGGGGGTGATGGCTGGAAGTGGGATGGCGCGTGAGTTGGCACCAGCCAGCGGTGGAGGCAGAGACTCAGAGGTCAGGGATCTCTCTCTCTGTCTCTGTCTCTGTCTCTCTCCCTCAGGGAGCTGAGGAGAGTAAGGTGGCGCCCCCTGCCCACCTCGCCTACCTCTCCATGGGCCCTTCTTTCTCTGGCCGCTCCGGGAGCCCTGCGGGCTTGGGTTCAACCCCCCACACACCGCACAGGCCAAGGGCACATGCGCGACCGCCGGGGCCTAGGGCTGGCCTCGGGGGTGGGGGGGGTATTCAGTGAAGGCCCCGCCCTCCCTCCAGGCTCTGACCCAGCTGCAGCTCTTCCATCGCCGCCCTTCTGGACTCGGCTTCAGCTGTCTCCCTCCCCTCCCCCACTCCCACTCAGCTTGCAGGCCGCTTCCCTGCCTTGAAAGCATGGCTCTGGCCCTGAGGGCCACAGACCTACTTGGCTTCAAGCTCAAGGCTCTGCCTGGGCCTGCTGCTTCGGCCAGGGGCTCATTTTTTCCTGGAAAGACAAAGCCATGGCCTCACCCCACGCCTGCACTTTGCCACGGCAGGCAGCCCAGATGTAGGAAAGGCTCTGTGGAGTCAGAAGTGCCGAGACAGGCAGATGGCACCAGAGGGTTTGGGGGCCAGGGCGCAACTGGGCTAGCCCCTCCTCCCGGGAGTCGGGGAGGCCCGGCCTTCCTAGTGCCCAGGCCACGGCTCCGGGGAGAAACCCGCCATGGAGGGCACGCGGGAGGCCCTCTGCCTGAGGTGGCAGGTGTCACGCCAGGGCCACTGCAAGCCTGGCTCGGCTTGCCTGCTTTCTCCAAAGGAGGCTGGCCGACCAGCCGAACCTGGCACCTGGGCCAGGCCCCTTCCAAGGGGACGAGTTCCAGAGGCTAGAGCCCTGGGGGCGGCTGCCAAGTCTCCTGGGGCGTGTGCTGGGCCCCCGTCAGAGGAGGAAGCAGCCTGGTAAACGGTGTGCCAGGCCTGAGATCTGGAGGCCTCCCACAGCCGGGTCCCTGTCCTGCCCAGGCCCCCCGAGGGAGGACGATGGTCGGGCAGTGGCGAGCGGGGTGGGGCTGGCGCCGAGCCTGCCCTTGGATGCCCCGGGGAAGGGCGCCGGGGGATGGGCTGCCCCTGGCCAGGTCTGAGGGACCGACCCAGCTCGGGGCTGTCGGGGGCAGAGAGAGAACCCCCCTCCGCCCTTTCCCTTCAGGTTCTTAGGGCTGGCCAAATCCTTCCCAAGACAGCTTGTCTGGAGAAAATCAGACCCAGCTGAAGAACATGTGTCCATGGGGGAAGCCCGGGAAACTGAGTCTCCCCACACAATAGCAGAGATTCTCATCTTGCATCCTCTCCTGAGCTAATGACAAAGGTGGATGTCCCGGGTGGGTGGGCCTGTGGAATGGGAGAGGGGAGGAAGTCTATTGTCATGCAGAGGGACATGGAAAGACTTGTCTGAAGCTTATCCCCTGCACTGGGGTCAGGTCGGGAAGGGACGGCACAGAGGTGAGCAGGAACCAACCGGCCTCTCTGTGGTGGGGCTGGCCCCGGGGCAGGCGTGGGGGTGATGGCTGGAAGTGGGATGGCGCGTGAGTTGGCACCAGCCAGCGGTGGAGGCAGAGACTCAGAGGTCAGGGATCTCTCTCTCTGTCTCTGTCTCTGTCTCTCTCCCTCAGGGAGCTGAGGAGAGTAAGGTGGCGCCCCCTGCCCACCTCGCCTACCTCTCCATGGGCCCTTCTTTCTCTGGCCGCTCCGGGAGCCCTGCGGGCTTGGGTTCAACCCCCCACACACCGCACAGGCCAAGGGCGCATGCGCGACCGCCGGGGCCTAGGGCTGGCCTCGGGTGGGGGGGTCCTCAGTGAAGGCCCCGCCCTCCCTCCAGGCTCTGACCCAGCTGCAGCTCTTCCATCGCCGCCCTTCTGGACTCGGCTTCAGCTGTCTGCCTCCCCTCCCCACTCCCACTCAGCTTTCAGGCCGCTTCCCTGCCTTGAAAGCATGGCTCTGGCCCTGAGGGCCACAGACCTACTGGGCTTCAAGCTCAAGGCTCTGCCTGGGCCTGCTGCTTCGGCCAGGGGCTCATTTTTTCCTGGAAAGACAAAGCCATGGCCTCACCCCACGCCTGCACTTTGCCACGGCAGGCAGCCCAGATGTAGGAAAGGCTCTGTGGAGTCAGAAGTGCCGAGACAGGCAGATGGCACCAGAGGGTTTGGGGGCCAGGGCGCAACTGGGCGAGCCCCTCCTCCCGGGAGTCGGGGAGGCCCGGCCTTCCTAGTGCCCAGGCCACGGCTCCGGGGAGAAACCCGCCATGGAGGGCACGCGGGAGGCCCTCTGCCTGAGGTGGCAGGTGTCACGCCAGGGCCACTGCAAGCCTGGCTCGGCTTGCCTGCTTTCTCCAAAGGAGGCTGGCCGACCAGCCGAACCTGGCACCTGGGCCAGGCCCCTTCCAAGGGGACGAGTTCCAGAGGCTAGAGCCCTGGGGGCGGCTGCCAAGTCTCCTGGGGCGTGTGCTGGGCCCCCGTCAGAGGAGGAAGCAGCCTGGTAAACGGTGTGCCAGGCCTGAGATCTGGAGGCCTCCCACAGCCGGGTCCCTGTCCTGCCCAGGCCCCCCGAGGGAGGACGATGGTCGGGCAGTGGCGAGCGGGGTGGGGCTGGCGCCGAGCCTGCCCTTGGATGCCCCGGGGAAGGGCGCCGGGGGATGGGCTGCCCCTGGCCAGGTCTGAGGGACCGACCCAGCTCGGGGCTGTCGGGGGCAGAGAGAGAACCCCCCTCCGCCCTTTCCCTTCAGGTTCTTAGGGCTGGCCAAATCCTTCCCAAGACAGCTTGTCTGGAGAAAATCAGACCCAGCTGAAGAACATGTGTCCATGGGGGAAACCCGGGAAACTGAGTCTCCCCACACAATAGCAGAGATTCTCATCTTGCATCCTCTCCTGAGCTAATGACCAAGGTGGATGTCCCGGGTGGGTGGGCCTGTGGAATGGGAGAGGGGAGGAAGTCTATTGTCATGCAGAGGGACATGGAAAGACTTGTCTGAAGCTTATCCCCTGCACTGGGGTCAGGTCGGGAAGGGACGGCACAGAGGTGAGCAGGAACCAACCGGCCTCTCTGTGGTGGGGCTGGCCCCGGGGCAGGCGTGGGGGTGATGGCTGGAAGTGGGATGGCGCGTGAGTTGGCACCAGCCAGCGGTGGAGGCAGAGACTCAGAGGTCAGGGATCTCTCTCTCTGTCTCTGTCTCTGTCTCTCTCCCTCAGGGAGCTGAGGAGAGTAAGGTGGCGCCCCCTGCCCACCTCGCCTACCTCTCCATGGGCCCTTCTTTCTCTGGCCGCTCCGGGAGCCCTGCGGGCTTGGGTTCAACCCCCCACACACCGCACAGGCCAAGGGCGCATGCGCGACCGCCGGGGCCTAGGGCTGGCCTCGGGTGGGGGGGTCCTCAGTGAAGGCCCCGCCCTCCCTCCAGGCTCTGACCCAGCTGCAGCGCTTCCATCGCCGCCCTTCTGGACTCGGCTTCAGCTGTCTGCCTCCCCTCCCCCACTCCCACTCAGCTTGCAGGCCGCTTCCCTGCCTTGAAAGCATGGCTCTGGCACTGAGGGCCACAGACCTACTGGGCTTCAAGCTCAAGGCTCTGCCTGGGCCTGCTGCTTCGGCCAGGGGCTCATTTTTTCCTGGAAAGACAAAGCCATGGCCTCACCCCACGCCTGCACTTTGCCACGGCAGGCAGCCCAGATGTAGGAAAGGCTCTGTGGAGTCAGAAGTGCCGAGACAGGCAGATGGCACCAGAGGGTTTGGGGGCCAGGGCGCAACTGGGCTAGCCCCTCCTCCCGGGAGTCGGGGATGCCCGGCCTTCCTAGTGCCCAGGCCACGGCTCCGGGGAGAAACCCGCCATGGAGGGCACGCGGGAGGCCCTCTGCCTGAGGTGGCAGGTGTCACGCCAGGGCCACTGCAAGCCTGGCTCGGCTTGCCTGCTTTCTCCAAAGGAGGCTGGCCGACCAGCCGAACCTGGCACCTGGGCCAGGCCCCTTCCAAGGGGACGAGTTCCAGAGGCTAGAGCCCTGGGGGCGGCTGCCAAGTCTCCTGGGGCGTGTGCTGGGCCCCCGTCAGAGGAGGAAGCAGCCTGGTAAACGGTGTGCCAGGCCTGAGATCTGGAGGCCTCCCACAGCCGGGTCCCTGTCCTGCCCAGGCCCCCCGAGGGAGGACGATGGTCGGGCAGTGGCGAGCGGGGTGGGGCTGGCGCCGAGCCTGCCCTTGGATGCCCCGGGGAAGGGCGCCGGGGGATGGGCTGCCCCTGGCCAGGTCTGAGGGACCGACCCAGCTCGGGGCTGTCGGGGGCAGAGAGAGAACCCCCCTCCGCCCTTTCCCTTCAGGTTCTTAGGGCTGGCCAAATCCTTCCCAAGACAGCTTGTCTGGAGAAAATCAGACCCAGCTGAAGAACATGTGTCCATGGGGGAAACCCGGGAAACTGAGTCTCCCCACACAATAGCAGAGATTCTCATCTTGCATCCTCTCCTGAGCTAATGACCAAGGTGGATGTCCCGGGTGGGTGGGCCTGTGGAATGGGAGAGGGGAGGAAGTCTATTGTCATGCAGAGGGACATGGAAAGACTTGTCTGAAGCTTATCCCCTGCACTGGGGTCAGGTCGGGAAGGGACGGCACAGAGGTGAGCAGGAACCAACCGGCCTCTCTGTGGTGGGGCTGGCCCCAGGGCAGGCGTGGGGGTGATGGCTGGAAGTGGGATGGCGCGTGAGTTGGCACCAGCCAGCGGTGGAGGCAGAGACTCAGAGGTCAGGGATCTCTCTCTCTGTCTCTGTCTCTGTCTCTCTCCCTCAGGGAGCTGAGGAGAGTAAGGTGGCGCCCCCTGCCCACCTCGCCTACCTCTCCATGGGCCCTTCTTTCTCTGGCCGCTCCGGGAGCCCTGCGGGCTTGGGTTCAACCCCCCACACACCGCACAGGCCAAGGGCACATGCGCGACCGCCGGGGCCTAGGGCTGGCCTCGGGGGTGGGGGGGGTCCTCAGTGAAGGCCCCGCCCTCCCTCCAGGCTCTGACCCAGCTGCAGCTCTTCCATCGCCGCCCTTCTGGACTCGGCTTCAGCTGTCTCCCTCCCCTCCCCCACTCCCACTCAGCTTGCAGGCCGCTTCCCTGCCTTGAAAGCATGGCTCTGGCCCTGAGGGCCACAGACCTACTTGGCTTCAAGCTCAAGGCTCTGCCTGGGCCTGCTGCTTCGGCCAGGGGCTCATTTTTTCCTGGAAAGACAAAGCCATGGCCTCACCCCACGCCTGCACTTTGCCACGGCAGGCAGCCCAGATGTAGGAAAGGCTCTGTGGAGTCAGAAGTGCCGAGACAGGCAGATGGCACCAGAGGGTTTGGGGGCCAGGGCGCAACTGGGCTAGCCCCTCCTCCCGGGAGTCGGGGAGGCCCGGCCTTCCTAGTGCCCAGGCCACGGCTCCGGGGAGAAACCCGCCATGGAGGGCACGCGGGAGGCCCTCTGCCTGAGGTGGCAGGTGTCACGCCAGGGCCACTGCAAGCCTGGCTCGGCTTGCCTGCTTTCTCCAAAGGAGGCTGGCCGACCAGCCGAACCTGGCACCTGGGCCAGGCCCCTTCCAAGGGGACGAGTTCCAGAGGCTAGAGCCCTGGGGGCGGCTGCCAAGTCTCCTGGGGCGTGTGCTGGGCCCCCGTCAGAGGAGGAAGCAGCCTGGTAAACGGTGTGCCAGGCCTGAGATCTGGAGGCCTCCCACAGCCGGGTCCCTGTCCTGCCCAGGCCCCCCGAGGGAGGACGATGGTCCGGCAGTGGCGAGCGGGGTGGGGCTGGCGCCGAGCCTGCCCTTGGATGCCCCGGGGAAGGGCGCCGGGGGATGGGCTGCCCCTGGCCAGGTCTGAGGGACCGACCCAGCTCGGGGCTGTCGGGGGCAGAGAGAGAACCCCCCTCCGCCCTTTCCCTTCAGGTTCTTAGGGCTGGCCAAATCCTTCCCAAGACAGCTTGTCTGGAGAAAATCAGACCCAGCTGAAGAACATGTGTCCATGGGGGAAGCCCGGGAAACTGAGTCTCCCCACACAATAGCAGAGATTCTCATCTTGCATCCTCTCCTGAGCTAATGACAAAGGTGGATGTCCCGGGTGGGTGGGCCTGTGGAATGGGAGAGGGGAGGAAGTCTATTGTCATGCAGAGGGACATGGAAAGACTTGTCTGAAGCTATCCCCTGCACTGGGGTCAGGTCGGGAAGGGACGGCACAGAGGTGAGCAGGAACCAACCGGCCTCTCTGTGGTGGGGCTGGCCCCGGGGCAGGCGTGGGGGGTGATGGCTGGAAGTGGGATGGCGCGTGAGTTGGCACCAGCCAGCGGTGGAGGCAGAGACTCAGAGGTCAGGGATCTCTCTCTCTGTCTCTGTCTCTGTCTCTCTCCCTCAGGGAGCTGAGGAGAGTAAGGTGGCGCCCCCTGCCCACCTCGCCTACCTCTCCATGGGCCCTTCTTTCTCTGGCCGCTCCGGGAGCCCTGCGGGCTTGGGTTCAACCCCCCACACACCGCACAGGCCAAGGGCGCATGCGCGACCGCCGGGGCCTAGGGCTGGCCTCGGGTGGGGGGGTCCTCAGTGAAGGCCCCGCCCTCCCTCCAGGCTCTGACCCAGCTGCAGCTCTTCCATCGCCGCCCTTCTGGACTCGGCTTCAGCTGTCTCCCTCCCCTCCCCCACTCCCACTCAGCTTGCAGGCCGCTTCCCTGCCTTGAAAGCATGGCTCTGGCCCTGAGGGCCACAGACCTACTTGGCTTCAAGCTCAAGGCTCTGCCTGGGCCTGCTGCTTCGGCCAGGGGCTCATTTTTTCCTGGAAAGACAAAGCCATGGCCTCACCCCACGCCTGCACTTTGCCACGGCAGGCAGCCCAGATGTAGGAAAGGCTCTGTGGAGTCAGAAGTGCCGAGACAGGCAGATGGCACCAGAGGGTTTGGGGGCCAGGGCGCAACTGGGCTAGCCCCTCCTCCCGGGAGTCGGGGAGGCCCGGCCTTCCTAGTGCCCAGGCCACGGCTCCGGGGAGAAACCCGCCATGGAGGGCACGCGGGAGGCCCTCTGCCTGAGGTGGCAGGTGTCACGCCAGGGCCACTGCAAGCCTGGCTCGGCTTGCCTGCTTTCTCCAAAGGAGGCTGGCCGACCAGCCGAACCTGGCACCTGGGCCAGGCCCCTTCCAAGGGGACGAGTTCCAGAGGCTAGAGCCCTGGGGGCGGCTGCCAAGTCTCCTGGGGCGTGTGCTGGGCCCCCGTCAGAGGAGGAAGCAGCCTGGTAAACGGTGTGCCAGGCCTGAGATCTGGAGGCCTCCCACAGCCGGGTCCCTGTCCTGCCCAGGCCCCCCGAGGGAGGACGATGGTCGGGCAGTGGCGAGCGGGGGTGGGGCTGGCGCCGAGCCTGCCCTTGGATGCCCCGGGGAAGGGCGCCGGGGGATGGGCTGCCCCTGGCCAGGTCTGAGGGACCGACCCAGCTCGGGGCTGTCGGGGGCAGAGAGAGAACCCCCCTCCGCCCTTTCCCTTCAGGTTCTTAGGGCTGGCCAAATCCTTCCCAAGACAGCTTGTCTGGAGAAAATCAGACCCAGCTGAAGAACATGTGTCCATGGGGGAAGCCCGGGAAACTGAGTCTCCCCACACAATAGCAGAGATTCTCATCTTGCATCCTCTCCTGAGCTAATGACCAAGGTGGATGTCCCGGGTGGGTGGGCCTGTGGAATGGGAGAGGGGAGGAAGTCTATTGTCATGCAGAGGGACATGGAAAGACTTGTCTGAAGCTTATCCCCTGCACTGGGGTCAGGTCGGGAAGGGACGGCACAGAGGTGAGCAGGAACCAACCGGCCTCTCTGTGGTGGGGCTGGCCCCGGGGCAGGCGTGGGGGTGATGGCTGGAAGTGGGATGGCGCGTGAGTTGGCACAGCCAGCGGTGGAGGCAGAGACTCAGAGGTCAGGGATCTCTGTCTCTGTCTCTGTCTCTGTCTCTCTCCCTCAGGGAGCTGAGGAGAGTAAGGTGGCGCCCCCTGCCCACCTCGCCTACCTCTCCATGGGCCCTTCTTTCTCTGGCCGCTCCGGGAGCCCTGCGGGCTTGGGTTCAACCCCCCACACACCGCACAGGCCAAGGGCGCATGCGCGACCGCCGGGGCCTAGGGCTGGCCTCGGGTGGGGGGGGTCCTCAGTGAAGGCCCCGCCCTCCCTCCAGGCTCTGACCCAGCTGCAGCTCTTCCATCGCCGCCCTTCTGGACTCGGCTTCAGCTGTCTGCCTCCCCTCCCCCACTCCCACTCAGCTTGCAGGCCGCTTCCCTGCCTTGAAAGCATGGCTCTGGCCCTGAGGGCCACAGACCTACTGGGCTTCAAGCTCAAGGCTCTGCCTGGGCCTGCTGCTTCGGCCAGGGGCTCATTTTTTCCTGGAAAGACAAAGCCATGGCCTCACCCCACGCCTGCACTTTGCCACGGCAGGCAGCCCAGATGTAGGAAAGGCTCTGTGGAGTCAGAAGTGCCGAGACAGGCAGATGGCACCAGAGGGTTTGGGGGCCAGGGCGCAACTGGGCTAGCCCCTCCTCCCGGGAGTCGGGGAGGCCCGGCCTTCCTAGTGCCCAGGCCACGGCTCCGGGGAGAAACCCGCCATGGAGGGCACGCGGGAGGCCCTCTGCCTGAGGTGGCAGGTGTCACGCCAGGGCCACTGCAAGCCTGGCTCGGCTTGCCTGCTTTCTCCAAAGGAGGCTGGCCGACCAGCCGAACCTGGCACCTGGGCCAGGCCCCTTCCAAGGGGACGAGTTCCAGAGGCTAGAGCCCTGGGGGCGGCTGCCAAGTCTCCTGGGGCGTGTGCTGGGCCCCCGTCAGAGGAGGAAGCAGCCTGGTAAACGGTGTGCCAGGCCTGAGATCTGGAGGCCTCCCACAGCCGGGTCCCTGTCCTGCCCAGGCCCCCCGAGGGAGGACGATGGTCGGGCAGTGGCGAGCGGGGTGGGGCTGGCGCCGAGCCTGCCCTTGGATGCCCCGGGGAAGGGCGCCGGGGGATGGGCTGCCCCTGGCCAGGTCTGAGGGACCGACCCAGCTCGGGGCTGTCGGGGGCAGAGAGAGAACCCCCCTCCGCCCTTTCCCTTCAGGTTCTTAGGGCTGGCCAAATCCTTCCCAAGACAGCTTGTCTGGAGAAAATCAGACCCAGCTGAAGAACATGTGTCCATGGGGGAAGCCCGGGAAACTGAGTCTCCCCACACAATAGCAGAGATTCTCATCTTGCATCCTCTCCTGAGCTAATGACCAAGGTGGATGTCCCGGGTGGGTGGGCCTGTGGAATGGGAGAGGGGAGGAAGTCTATTGTCATGCAGAGGGACATGGAAAGACTTGTCTGAAGCTTATCCCCTGCACTGGGGTCAGGTCGGGAAGGGACGGCACAGAGGTGAGCAGGAACCAACCGGCCTCTCTGTGGTGGGGCTGGCCCCGGGGCAGGCGTGGGGGTGATGGCTGGAAGTGGGATGGCGCGTGAGTTGGCACCAGCCAGCGGTGGAGGCAGAGACTCAGAGGTCAGGGATCTCTGTCTCTGTCTCTGTCTCTGTCTCTCTCCCTCAGGGAGCTGAGGAGAGTAAGGTGGCGCCCCCTGCCCACCTCGCCTACCTCTCCATGGGCCCTTCTTTCTCTGGCCGCTCCGGGAGCCCTGCGGGCTTGGGTTCAACCCCCCACACACCGCACAGGCCAAGGGCATATGCGCGACCGCCGGGGCCTAGGGCTGGCCTCGGGAGTGGGGGGGTTCCTCAGTGAAGGCCCCGCCCTCCCTCCAGGCTCTGACCCAGCTGCAGCTCTTCCATCGCCGCCCTTCTGGACTCGGCTTCAGCTGTCTCCCTCCCCTCCCCCACTCCCACTCAGCTTGCAGGCCGCTTCCCTGCCTTGAAAGCATGGCTCTGGCCCTGAGGGCCACAGACCTACTTGGCTTCAAGCTCAAGGCTCTGCCTGGGCCTGCTGCTTCGGCCAGGGGCTCATTTTTTCCTGGAAAGACAAAGCCATGGCCTCACCCCACGCCTGCACTTTGCCACGGCAGGCAGCCCAGATGTAGGAAAGGCTCTGTGGAGTCAGAAGTGCCGAGACAGGCAGATGGCACCAGAGGGTTTGGGGGCCAGGGCGCAACTGGGCTAGCCCCTCCTCCCGGGAGTCGGGGAGGCCCGGCCTTCCTAGTGCCCAGGCCACGGCTCCGGGGAGAAACCCGCCATGGAGGGCACGCGGGAGGCCCTCTGCCTGAGGTGGCAGGTGTCACGCCAGGGCCACTGCAAGCCTGGCTCGGCTTGTCTGCTTTCTCCAAAGGAGGCTGGCCGACCAGCCGAACCTGGCACCTGGGCCAGGCCCCTTCCAAGGGGACGAGTTCCAGAGGCTAGAGCCCTGGGGGCGGCTGCCAAGTCTCCTGGGGCGTGTGCTGGGCCCCCGTCAGAGGAGGAAGCAGCCTGGTAAACGGTGTGCCAGGCCTGAGATCTGGAGGCCTCCCACAGCCGGGTCCCTGTCCTGCCCAGGCCCCCCGAGGGAGGACGATGGTCGGGCAGTGGCGAGCGGGGTGGGGCTGGCGCCGAGCCTGCCCTTGGATGCCCCGGGGAAGGGCGCCGGGGGATGGGCTGCCCCTGGCCAGGTCTGAGGGACCGACCCAGCTCGGGGCTGTCGGGGGCAGAGAGAGAACCCCCCTCCGCCCTTTCCCTTCAGGTTCTTAGGGCTGGCCAAATCCTTCCCAAGACAGCTTGTCTGGAGAAAATCAGACCCAGCTGAAGAACATGTGTCCATGGGGGAAGCCCGGGAAACTGAGTCTCCCCACACAATAGCAGAGATTCTCATCTTGCATCCTCTCCTGAGCTAATGACCAAGGTGGATGTCCCGGGTGGGTGGGCCTGTGGAATGGGAGAGGGGAGGAAGTCTATTGTCATGCAGAGGGACATGGAAAGACTTGTCTGAAGCTTATCCCCTGCACTGGGGTCAGGTCGGGAAGGGACGGCACAGAGGTGAGCAGGAACCAACCGGCCTCTCTGTGGTGGGGCTGGCCCCGGGGCAGGCGTGGGGGTGATGGCTGGAAGTGGGATGGCGCGTGAGTTGGCACCAGCCAGCGGTGGAGGCAGAGACTCAGAGGTCAGGGATCTCTGTCTCTGTCTCTGTCTCTGTCTCTCTCCCTCAGGGAGCTGAGGAGAGTAAGGTGGCGCCCCCTGCCCACCTCGCCTACCTCTCCATGGGCCCTTCTTTCTCTGGCCGCTCCGGGAGCCCTGCGGGCTTGGGTTCAACCCCCCACACACCGCACAGGCCAAGGGCGCATGCGCGACCGCCGGGGCCTAGGGCTGGCCTCGGGTGGGGGGGTCCTCAGTGAAGGCCCCGCCCTCCCTCCAGGCTCTGACCCAGCTGCAGCTCTTCCATCGCCGCCCTTCTGGACTCGGCTTCAGCTGTCTGCCTCCCCTCCCCCACTCCCACTCAGCTTGCAGGCCGCTTCCCTGCCTTGAAAGCATGGCTCTGGCCCTGAGGGCCACAGACCTACTGGGCTTCAAGCTCAAGGCTCTGCCTGGGCCTGCTGCTTCGGCCAGGGGCTCATTTTTTCCTGGAAAGACAAAGCCATGGCCTCACCCCACGCCTGCACTTTGCCACGGCAGGCAGCCCAGATGTAGGAAAGGCTCTGTGGAGTCAGAAGTGCCGAGACAGGCAGATGGCACCAGAGGGTTTGGGGGCCAGGGCGCAACTGGGATAGCCCCTCCTCCCGGGAGTCGGGGAGGCCCGGCCTTCCTAGTGCCCAGGCCACGGCTCCGGGGAGAAACCCGCCATGGAGGGCACGCGGGAGGCCCTCTGCCTGAGGTGGCAGGTGTCACGCCAGGGCCACTGCAAGCCTGGCTCGGCTTGCCTGCTTTCTCCAAAGGAGGCTGGCCGACCAGCCGAACCTGGCACCTGGGCCAGGCCCCTTCCAAGGGGACGAGTTCCAGAGGCTAGAGCCCTGGGGGCGGCTGCCAAGTCTCCTGGGGCGTGTGCTGGGCCCCCGTCAGAGGAGGAAGCAGCCTGGTAAACGGTGTGCCAGGCCTGAGATCTGGAGGCCTCCCACAGCCGGGTCCCTGTCCTGCCCAGGCCCCCCGAGGGAGGACGATGGTCGTTCAGTGGCGAGCGGGGTGGGGCTGGCGCCGAGCCTGCCCTTGGATGCCCCGGGGAAGGGCGCCGGGGGATGGGCTGCCCCTGGCCAGGTCTGAGGGACCGACCCAGCTCGGGGCTGTCGGGGGCAGAGAGAGAACCCCCCTCCGCCCTTTCCCTTCAGGTTCTTAGGGCTGGCCAAATCCTTCCCAAGACAGCTTGTCTGGAGAAAATCAGACCCAGCTGAAGAACATGTGTCCATGGGGGAAGCCCGGGAAACTGAGTCTCCCCACACAATAGCAGAGATTCTCATCTTGCATCCTCTCCTGAGCTAATGACAAAGGTGGATGTCCCGGGTGGGTGGGCCTGTGGAATGGGAGAGGGGAGGAAGTCTATTGTCATGCAGAGGGACATGGAAAGACTTGTCTGAAGCTTATCCCCTGCACTGGGGTCAGGTCGGGAAGGGACGGCACAGAGGTGAGCAGGAACCAACCGGCCTCTCTGTGGTGGGGCTGGCCCCGGGGCAGGCGTGGGGGGTGATGGCTGGAAGTGGGATGGCGCGTGAGTTGGCACCAGCCAGCGGTGGAGGCAGAGACTCAGAGGTCAGGGATCTCTCTCTCTGTCTCTGTCTCTGTCTCTCTCCCTCAGGGAGCTGAGGAGAGTAAGGTGGCGCCCCCTGCCCACCTCGCCTACCTCTCCATGGGCCCTTCTTTCTCTGGCCGCTCCGGGAGCCCTGCGGGCTTGGGTTCAACCCCCCACACACCGCACAGGCCAAGGGCGCATGCGCGACCGCCGGGGCCTAGGGCTGGCCTCGGGTGGGGGGGTCCTCAGTGAAGGCCCCGCCCTCCCTCCAGGCTCTGACCCAGCTGCAGCTCTTCCATCGCCGCCCTTCTGGACTCGGCTTCAGCTGTCTGCCTCCCCTCCCCCACTCCCACTCAGCTTGCAGGCCGCTTCCCTGCCTTGAAAGCATGGCTCTGGCCCTGAGGGCCACAGACCTACTGGGCTTCAAGCTCAAGGCTCTGCCTGGGCCTGCTGCTTCGGCCAGGGGCTCATTTTTTCCTGGAAAGACAAAGCCATGGCCTCACCCCACGCCTGCACTTTGCCACGGCAGGCAGCCCAGATGTAGGAAAGGCTCTGTGGAGTCAGAAGTGCCGAGACAGGCAGATGGCACCAGAGGGTTTGGGGGCCAGGGCGCAACTGGGATAGCCCCTCCTCCCGGGAGTCGGGGAGGCCCGGCCTTCCTAGTGCCCAGGCCACGGCTCCGGGGAGAAACCCGCCATGGAGGGCACGCGGGAGGCCCTCTGCCTGAGGTGGCAGGTGTCACGCCAGGGCCACTGCAAGCCTGGCTCGGCTTGCCTGCTTTCTCCAAAGGAGGCTGGCCGACCAGCCGAACCTGGCACCTGGGCCAGGCCCCTTCCAAGGGGACGAGTTCCAGAGGCTAGAGCCCTGGGGGCGGCTGCCAAGTCTCCTGGGGCGTGTGCTGGGCCCCCGTCAGAGGAGGAAGCAGCCTGGTAAACGGTGTGCCAGGCCTGAGATCTGGAGGCCTCCCACAGCCGGGTCCCTGTCCTGCCCAGGCCCCCCGAGGGAGGACGATGGTCGTTCAGTGGCGAGCGGGGTGGGGCTGGCGCCGAGCCTGCCCTTGGATGCCCCGGGGAAGGGCGCCGGGGGATGGGCTGCCCCTGGCCAGGTCTGAGGGACCGACCCAGCTCGGGGCTGTCGGGGGCAGAGAGAGAACCCCCCTCCGCCCTTTCCCTTCAGGTTCTTAGGGCTGGCCAAATCCTTCCCAAGACAGCTTGTCTGGAGAAAATCAGACCCAGCTGAAGAACATGTGTCCATGGGGGAAGCCCGGGAAACTGAGTCTCCCCACACAATAGCAGAGATTCTCATCTTGCATCCTCTCCTGAGCTAATGACAAAGGTGGATGTCCCGGGTGGGTGGGCCTGTGGAATGGGAGAGGGGAGGAAGTCTATTGTCATGCAGAGGGACATGGAAAGACTTGTCTGAAGCTTATCCCCTGCACTGGGGTCAGGTCGGGAAGGGACGGCACAGAGGTGAGCAGGAACCAACCGGCCTCTCTGTGGTGGGGCTGGCCCCGGGGCAGGCGTGGGGGTGATGGCTGGAAGTGGGATGGAGCGTGAGTTGGCACCAGCCAGCGGTGGAGGCAGAGACTCAGAGGTCAGGGATCTCTCTCTCTGTCTCTGTCTCTGTCTCTCTCCCTCAGGGAGCTGAGGAGAGTAAGGTGGCGCCCCCTGCCCACCTCGCCTACCTCTCCATGGGCCCTTCTTTCTCTGGCCGCTCCGGGAGCCCTGCGGACTTGGGTTCAACCCCCCACACACCGCACAGGCCAAGGGCGCATGCGCGACCGCCGGGGCCTAGGGCTGGCCTCGGGTAGGGGGGTCCTCAGTGAAGGCCCCGCCCTCCCTCCAGGCTCTGACCCAGCTGCAGCTCTTCCATCGCCGCCCTTCTGGACTCGGCTTCAGCTGTCTGCCTCCCCTCCCCCACTCCCACTCAGCTTGCAGGCCGCTTCCCTGCCTTGAAAGCATGGCTCTGGCCCTGAGGGCCACAGACCTACTGGGCTTCAAGCTCAAGGCTCTGCCTGGGCCTGCTGCTTCGGCCAGGGGCTCATTTTTTCCTGGAAAGACAAAGCCATGGCCTCACCCCACGCCTGCACTTTGCCACGGCAGGCAGCCCAGATGTAGGAAAGGCTCTGTGGAGTCAGAAGTGCCGAGACAGGCAGATGGCACCAGAGGGTTTGGGGGCCAGGGCGCAACTGGGCGAGCCCCTCCTCCCGGGAGTCGGGGAGGCCCGGCCTTCCTAGTGCCCAGGCCACGGCTCCGGGGAGAAACCCGCCATGGAGGGCACGCGGGAGGCCCTCTGCCTGAGGTGGCAGGTGTCACGCCAGGGCCACTGCAAGCCTGGCTCGGCTTGCCTGCTTTCTCCAAAGGAGGCTGGCCGACCAGCCGAACCTGGCACCTGGGCCAGGCCCCTTCCAAGGGGACGAGTTCCAGAGGCTAGAGCCCTGGGGGCGGCTGCCAAGTCTCCTGGGGCGTGTGCTGGGCCCCCGTCAGAGGAGGAAGCAGCCTGGTAAACGGTGTGCCAGGCCTGAGATCTGGAGGCCTCCCACAGCCGGGTCCCTGTCCTGCCCAGGCCCCCCGAGGGAGGACGATGGTCGGGCAGTGGCGAGCGGGGTGGGGCTGGCGCCGAGCCTGCCCTTGGATGCCCCGGGGAAGGGCGCCGGGGGATGGGCTGCCCCTGGCCAGGTCTGAGGGACCGACCCAGCTCGGGGCTGTCGGGGGCAGAGAGAGAACCCCCCTCCGCCCTTTCCCTTCAGGTTCTTAGGGCTGGCCAAATCCTTCCCAAGACAGCTTGTCTGGAGAAAATCAGACCCAGCTGAAGAACATGTGTCCATGGGGGAAACCCGGGAAACTGAGTCTCCCCACACAATAGCAGAGATTCTCATCTTGCATCCTCTCCTGAGCTAATGACAAAGGTGGATGTCCCGGGTGGGTGGGCCTGTGGAATGGGAGAGGGGAGGAAGTCTATTGTCATGCAGAGGGACATGGAAAGACTTGTCTGAAGCTTATCCCCTGCACTGGGGTCAGGTCGGGAAGGGACGGCACAGAGGTGAGCAGGAACCAACCAGCCTCTCTGTGGTGGGGCTGGCCCAGGGGCAGGCGTGGGGGTGATGGCTGGAAGTGGGATGGCGCGTGAGTTGGCACCAGCCAGCGGTGGAGGCAGAGACTCAGAGGTCAGGGATCTCTCTCTCTGTCTCTGTCTCTGTCTCTCTCCCTCAGGGAGCTGAGGAGAGTAAGGTGGCGCCCCCTGCCCACCTCGCCTACCTCTCCATGGGCCCTTCTTTCTCTGGCCGCTCCGGGAGCCCTGCGGGCTTGGGTTCAACCCCCCACACACCGCACAGGCCAAGGGCACATGCGCGACCGCCGGGGCCTAGGGCTGGCCTCGGGGGTGGGGGGGGTCCTCAGTGAAGGCCCCGCCCTCCCTCCAGGCTCTGACCCAGCTGCAGCTCTTCCATCGCCGCCCTTCTGGACTCGGCTTCAGCTGTCTGCCTCCCCTCCCCCACTCCCACTCAGCTTGCAGGCCGCTTCCCTGCCTTGAAAGCATGGCTCTGGCCCTGAGGGCCACAGACCTACTTGGCTTCAAGCTCAAGGCTCTGCCTGGGCCTGCTGCTTCGGCCAGGGGCTCATTTTTTCCTGGAAAGACAAAGCCATGGCCTCACCCCACGCCTGCACTTTGCCACGGCAGGCAGCCCAGATGTAGGAAAGGCTCTGTGGAGTCAGAAGTGCCGAGACAGGCAGATGGCACCAGAGGGTTTGGGGGCCAGGGCGCAACTGGGCTAGCCCCTCCTCCCGGGAGTCGGGGAGGCCCGGCCTTCCTAGTGCCCAGGCCACGGCTCCGGGGAGAAACCCGCCATGGAGGGCACGCGGGAGGCCCTCTGCCTGAGGTGGCAGGTGTCACGCCAGGGCCACTGCAAGCCTGGCTCGGCTTGCCTGCTTTCTCCAAAGGAGGCTGGCCGACCAGCCGAACCTGGCACCTGGGCCAGGCCCCTTCCAAGGGGACGAGTTCCAGAGGCTAGAGCCCTGGGGGCGGCTGCCAAGTCTCCTGGGGCGTGTGCTGGGCCCCCGTCAGAGGAGGAAGCAGCCTGGTAAACGGTGTGCCAGGCCTGAGATCTGGAGGCCTCCCACAGCCGGGTCCCTGTCCTGCCCAGGCCCCCCGAGGGAGGACGATGGTCGGGCAGTGGCGAGCGGGGTGGGGCTGGCGCCGAGCCTGCCCTTGGATGCCCCGGGGAAGGGCGCCGGGGGATGGGCTGCCCCTGGCCAGGTCTGAGGGACCGACCCAGCTCGGGGCTGTCGGGGGCAGAGAGAGAACCCCCCTCCGCCCTTTCCCTTCAGGTTCTTAGGGCTGGCCAAATCCTTCCCAAGACAGCTTGTCTGGAGAAAATCAGACCCAGCTGAAGAACATGTGTCCATGGGGGAAGCCCGGGAAACTGAGTCTCCCTACACAATAGCAGAGATTCTCATCTTGCATCCTCTCCTGAGCTAATGACAAAGGTGGATGTCCCGGGTGGGTGGGCCTGTGGAATGGGAGAGGGGAGGAAGTCTATTGTCATGCAGAGGGACATGGAAAGACTTGTCTGAAGCTTATCCCCTGCACTGGGGTCAGGTCGGGAAGGGACGGCACAGAGGTGAGCAGGAACCAACCGGCCTCTCTGTGGTGGGGCTGGCCCCGGGGCAGGCGTGGGGGTGATGGCTGGAAGTGGGATGGCGCGTGAGTTGGCACCAGCCAGCGGTGGAGGCAGAGACTCAGAGGTCAGGGATCTCTCTCTCTGTCTCTGTCTCTGTCTCTCTCCCTCAGGGAGCTGAGGAGAGTAAGGTGGCGCCCCCTGCCCACCTCGCCTACCTCTCCATGGGCCCTTCTTTCTCTGGCCGCTCCGGGAGCCCTGCGGGCTTGGGTTCAACCCCCCACACACCGCACAGGCCAAGGGCACATGCACGACCGCCGGGGCCTAGGGCTGGCCTCGGGGGTGGGGGGGGGTCCTCAGTGAAGGCCCCGCCCTCCCTCCAGGCTCTGACCCAGCTGCAGCTCTTCCATCGCCGCCCTTCTGGACTCGGCTTCAGCTGTCTGCCTCCCCTCCCCCACTCCCACTCAGCTTGCAGGCCGCTTCCCTGCCTTGAAAGCATGGCTCTGGCCCTGAGGGCCACAGACCTACTTGGCTTCAAGCTCAAGGCTCTGCCTGGGCCTGCTGCTTCGGCCAGGGGCTCATTTTTTCCTGGAAAGACAAAGCCATGGCCTCACCCCACGCCTGCACTTTGCCACGGCAGGCAGCCCAGATGTAGGAAAGGCTCTGTGGAGTCAGAAGTGCCGAGACAGGCAGATGGCACCAGAGGGTTTGGGGGCCAGGGCGCAACTGGGCTAGCCCCTCCTCCCGGGAGTCGGGGAGGCCCGGCCTTCCTAGTGCCCAGGCCACGGCTCCGGGGAGAAACCCGCCATGGAGGGCACGCGGGAGGCCCTCTGCCTGAGGTGGCAGGTGTCACGCCAGGGCCACTGCAAGCCTGGCTCGGCTTGCCTGCTTTCTCCAAAGGAGGCTGGCCGACCAGCCGAACCTGGCACCTGGGCCAGGCCCCTTCCAAGGGGACGAGTTCCAGAGGCTAGAGCCCTGGGGGCGGCTGCCAAGTCTCCTGGGGCGTGTGCTGGGCCCCCGTCAGAGGAGGAAGCAGCCTGGTAAACGGTGTGCCAGGCCTGAGATCTGGAGGCCTCCCACAGCCGGGTCCCTGTCCTGCCCAGGCCCCCCGAGGGAGGACGATGGTCGGGCAGTGGCGAGCGGGGTGGGGCTGGCGCCGAGCCTGCCCTTGGATGCCCCGGGGAAGGGCGCCGGGGGATGGGCTGCCCCTGGCCAGGTCTGAGGGACCGACCCAGCTCGGGGCTGTCGGGGGCAGAGAGAGAACCCCCCTCCGCCCTTTCCCTTCAGGTTCTTAGGGCTGGCCAAATCCTTCCCAAGACAGCTTGTCTGGAGAAAATCAGACCCAGCTGAAGAACATGTGTCCATGGGGGAAGCCCGGGAAACTGAGTCTCCCCACACAATAGCAGAGATTCTCATCTTGCATCCTCTCCTGAGCTAATGACAAAGGTGGATGTCCCGGGTGGGTGGGCCTGTGGAATGGGAGAGGGGAGGAAGTCTATTGTCATGCAGAGGGACATGGAAAGACTTGTCTGAAGCTTATCCCCTGCACTGGGGTCAGGTCGGGAAGGGACGGCACAGAGGTGAGCAGGAACCAACCGGCCTCTCTGTGGTGGGGCTGGCCCCGGGGCAGGCGTGGGGGTGATGGCTGGAAGTGGGATGGCGCGTGAGTTGGCACCAGCCAGCGGTGGAGGCAGAGACTCAGAGGTCAGGGATCTCTGTCTCTGTCTCTGTCTCTGTCTCTCTCCCTCAGGGAGCTGAGGAGAGTAAGGTGGCGCCCCCTGCCCACCTCGCCTACCTCTCCATGGGCCCTTCTTTCTCTGGCCGCTCCGGGAGCCCTGCGGGCTTGGGTTCAAGCCCCCACACACCACACAGGCCAAGGGCGCATGCGCGACCGCCGGGGCCTAGGGCTGGCCTCGGGTGGGGGGGTCCTCAGTGAAGGCCCCGCCCTCCCTCCAGGCTCTGACCCAGCTGCAGCTCTTCCATCGCCGCCCTTCTGGACTCGGCTTCAGCTGTCTGCCTCCCCTCCCCCACTCCCACTCAGCTTGCAGGCCGCTTCCCTGCCTTGAAAGCATGGCTCTGGCCCTGAGGGCCACAGACCTACTGGGCTTCAAGCTCAAGGCTCTGCCTGGGCCTGCTGCTTCGGCCAGGGGCTCATTTTTTCCTGGAAAGACAAAGCCATGGCCTCACCCCACGCCTGCACTTTGCCACGGCAGGCAGCCCAGATGTAGGAAAGGCTCTGTGGAGTCAGAAGTGCCGAGACAGGCAGATGGCACCAGAGGGTTTGGGGGCCAGGGCGCAACTGGGCTAGCCCCTCCTCCCGGGAGTCGGGGAGGCCCGGCCTTCCTAGTGCCCAGGCCACGGCTCCGGGGAGAAACCCGCCATGGAGGGCACGCGGGAGGCCCTCTGCCTGAGGTGGCAGGTGTCACGCCAGGGCCACTGCAAGCCTGGCTCGGCTTGCCTGCTTTCTCCAAAGGAGGCTGGCCGACCAGCCGAACCTGGCACCTGGGCCAGGCCCCTTCCAAGGGGACGAGTTCCAGAGGCTAGAGCCCTGGGGGCGGCTGCCAAGTCTCCTGGGGCGTGTGCTGGGCCCCCGTCAGAGGAGGAAGCAGCCTGGTAAACGGTGTGCCAGGCCTGAGATCTGGAGGCCTCCCACAGCCGGGTCCCTGTCCTGCCCAGGCCCCCCGAGGGAGGACGATGGTCGGGCAGTGGCGAGCGGGGTGGGGCTGGCGCCGAGCCTGCCCTTGGATGCCCCGGGGAAGGGCGCCGGGGGATGGGCTGCCCCTGGCCAGGTCTGAGGGACCGACCCAGCTCGGGGCTGTCGGGGGCAGAGAGAGAACCCCCCTCCGCCCTTTCCCTTCAGGTTCTTAGGGCTGGCCAAATCCTTCCCAAGACAGCTTGTCTGGAGAAAATCAGACCCAGCTGAAGAACATGTGTCCATGGGGGAAGCCCGGGAAACTGAGTCTCCCCACACAATAGCAGAGATTCTCATCTTGCATCCTCTCCTGAGCTAATGACAAAGGTGGATGTCCCGGGTGGGTGGGCCTGTGGAATGGGAGAGGGGAGGAAGTCTATTGTCATGCAGAGGGACATGGAAAGACTTGTCTGAAGCTTATCCCCTGCACTGGGGTCAGGTCGGGAAGGGACGGCACAGAGGTGAGCAGGAACCAACCGGCCTCTCTGTGGTGGGGCTGGCCCCGGGGCAGGCGTGGGGGTGATGGCTGGAAGTGGGATGGCGCGTGAGTTGGCACCAGCCAGCGGTGGAGGCAGAGACTCAGAGGTCAGGGATCTCTCTCTCTGTCTCTGTCTCTGTCTCTCTCCCTCAGGGAGCTGAGGAGAGTAAGGTGGCGCCCCCTGCCCACCTCGCCTACCTCTCCATGGGCCCTTCTTTCTCTGGCCGCTCCGGGAGCCCTGCGGACTTGGGTTCAACCCCCCACACACCGCACAGGCCAAGGGCGCATGCGCGACCGCCGGGGCCTAGGGCTGGCCTCGGGTAGGGGGGTCCTCAGTGAAGGCCCCGCCCTCCCTCCAGGCTCTGACCCAGCTGCAGCTCTTCCATCGCCGCCCTTCTGGACTCGGCTTCAGCTGTCTGCCTCCCCTCCCCCACTCCCACTCAGCTTGCAGGCCGCTTCCCTGCCTTGAAAGCATGGCTCTGGCCCTGAGGGCCACAGACCTACTTGGCTTCAAGCTCAAGGCTCTGCCTGGGCCTGCTGCTTCGGCCAGGGGCTCATTTTTTCTTGGAAAGACAAAGCCATGGCCTCACCCCACGCCTGCACTTTGCCACGGCAGGCAGCCCAGATGTAGGAAAGGCTCTGTGGAGTCAGAAGTGCCGAGACAGGCAGATGGCACCAGAGGGTTTGGGGGCCAGGGCGCAACTGGGCGAGCCCCTCCTCCCGGGAGTCGGGGAGGCCCGGCCTTCCTAGTGCCCAGGCCACGGCTCCGGGGAGAAACCCGCCATGGAGGGCACGCGGGAGGCCCTCTGCCTGAGGTGGCAGGTGTCACGCCAGGGCCACTGCAAGCCTGGCTCGGCTTGCCTGCTTTCTCCAAAGGAGGCTGGCCGACCAGCCGAACCTGGCACCTGGGCCAGGCCCCTTCCAAGGGGACGAGTTCCAGAGGCTAGAGCCCTGGGGGCGGCTGCCAAGTCTCCTGGGGCGTGTGCTGGGCCCCCGTCAGAGGAGGAAGCAGCCTGGTAAACGGTGTGCCAGGCCTGAGATCTGGAGGCCTCCCACAGCCGGGTCCCTGTCCTGCCCAGGCCCCCCGAGGGAGGACGATGGTCGGGCAGTGGCGAGCGGGGTGGGGCTGGCGCCGAGCCTGCCCTTGGATGCCCCGGGGAAGGGCGCCGGGGGATGGGCTGCCCCTGGCCAGGTCTGAGGGACCGACCCAGCTCGGGGCTGTCGGGGGCAGAGAGAGAACCCCCCTCCGCCCTTTCCCTTCAGGTTCTTAGGGCTGGCCAAATCCTTCCCAAGACAGCTTGTCTGGAGAAAATCAGACCCAGCTGAAGAACATGTGTCCATGGGGGAAGCCCGGGAAACTGAGTCTCCCCACACAATAGCAGAGATTCTCATCTTGCATCCTCTCCTGAGCTAATGACAAAGGTGGATGTCCCGGGTGGGTGGGCCTGTGGAATGGGAGAGGGGAGGAAGTCTATTGTCATGCAGAGGGACATGGAAAGACTTGTCTGAAGCTTATCCCCTGCACTGGGGTCAGGTCGGGAAGGGACGGCACAGAGGTGAGCAGGAACCAACCGGCCTCTCTGTGGTGGGGCTGGCCCCGGGGCAGGCGTGGGGGTGATGGCTGGAAGTGGGATGGCGCGTGAGTTGGCACCAGCCAGCGGTGGAGGCAGAGACTCAGAGGTCAGGGATCTCTCTCTCTGTCTCTGTCTCTGTCTCTCTCCCTCAGGGAGCTGAGGAGAGTAAGGTGGCGCCCCCTGCCCACCTCGCCTACCTCTCCATGGGCCCTTCTTTCTCTGGCCGCTCCGGGAGCCCTGCGGGCTTGGGTTCAACCCCCCACACACCGCACAGGCCAAGGGCACATGCGCGACCGCCGGGGCCTAGGGCTGGCCTCGGGGGTGGGGGGGGTCCTCAGTGAAGGCCCCGCCCTCCCTCCAGGCTCTGACCCAGCTGCAGCTCTTCCATCGCCGCCCTTCTGGACTCGGCTTCAGCTGTCTCCCTCCCCTCCCCCACTCCCACTCAGCTTGCAGGCCGCTTCCCTGCCTTGAAAGCATGGCTCTGGCCCTGAGGGCCACAGACCTACTTGGCTTCAAGCTCAAGGCTCTGCCTGGGCCTGCTGCTTCGACCAGGGTCTCATTTTTTCCTGGAAAGACAAAGCCATGGCCTCACCCCACGCCTGCACTTTGCCACGGCAGGCAGCCCAGATGTAGGAAAGGCTCTGTGGAGTCAGAAGTGCCGAGACAGGCAGATGGCACCAGAGGGTTTGGGGGCCAGGGCGCAACTGGGCTAGCCCCTCCTCCCGGGAGTCGGGGAGGCCCGGCCTTCCTAGTGCCCAGGCCACGGCTCCGGGGAGAAACCCGCCATGGAGGGCACGCGGGAGGCCCTCTGCCTGAGGTGGCAGGTGTCACGCCAGGGCCACTGCAAGCCTGGCTCGGCTTGCCTGCTTTCTCCAAAGGAGGCTGGCCGACCAGCCGAACCTGGCACCTGGGCCAGGCCCCTTCCAAGGGGACGAGTTCCAGAGGCTAGAGCCCTGGGGGCGGCTGCCAAGTCTCCTGGGGCGTGTGCTGGGCCCCCGTCAGAGGAGGAAGCAGCCTGGTAAACGGTGTGCCAGGCCTGAGATCTGGAGGCCTCCCACAGCCGGGTCCCTGTCCTGCCCAGGCCCCCCGAGGGAGGACGATGGTCGGGCAGTGGCGAGCGGGGTGGGGCTGGCGCCGAGCCTGCCCTTGGATGCCCCGGGGAAGGGCGCCGGGGGATGGGCTGCCCCTGGCCAGGTCTGAGGGACCGACCCAGCTCGGGGCTGTCGGGGGCAGAGAGAGAACCCCCCTCCGCCCTTTCCCTTCAGGTTCTTAGGGCTGGCCAAATCCTTCCCAAGACAGCTTGTCTGGAGAAAATCAGACCCAGCTGAAGAACATGTGTCCATGGGGGAAGCCCGGGAAACTGAGTCTCCCCACACAATAGCAGAGATTCTCATCTTGCATCCTCTCCTGAGCTAATGACAAAGGTGGATGTCCCGGGTGGGTGGGCCTGTGGAATGGGAGAGGGGAGGAAGTCTATTGTCATGCAGAGGGACATGGAAAGACTTGTCTGAAGCTTATCCCCTGCACTGGGGTCAGGTCGGGAAGGGACGGCACAGAGGTGAGCAGGAACCAACCGGCCTCTCTGTGGTGGGGCTGGCCCCGGGGCAGGCGTGGGGGTGATGGCTGGAAGTGGGATGGCGCGTGAGTTGGCACCAGCCAGCGGTGGAGGCAGAGACTCAGAGGTCAGGGATCTCTCTCTCTGTCTCTGTCTCTGTCTCTCTCCCTCAGGGAGCTGAGGAGAGTAAGGTGGCGCCCCCTGCCCACCTCGCCTACCTCTCCATGGGCCCTTCTTTCTCTGGCCGCTCCGGGAGCCCTGCGGGCTTGGGTTCAACCCCCCACACACCGCACAGGCCAAGGGCACATGCGCGACCGCCGGGGCCTAGGGCTGGCCTCGGGGGTGGGGGGGGGTCCTCAGTGAAGGCCCCGCCCTCCCTCCAGGCTCTGACCCAGCTGCAGCTCTTCCATCGCCGCCCTTCTGGACTCGGCTTCAGCTGTCTGCCTCCCCTCCCCCACTCCCACTCAGCTTGCAGGCCGCTTCCCTGCCTTGAAAGCATGGCTCTGGCCCTGAGGGCCACAGACCTACTTGGCTTCAAGCTCAAGGCTCTGCCTGGGCCTGCTGCTTCGGCCAGGGGCTCATTTTTTCCTGGAAAGACAAAGCCATGGCCTCACCCCACGCCTGCACTTTGCCACGGCAGGCAGCCCAGATGTAGGAAAGGCTCTGTGGAGTCAGAAGTGCCGAGACAGGCAGATGGCACCAGAGGGTTTGGGGGCCAGGGCGCAACTGGGCTAGCCCCTCCTCCCGGGAGTCGGGGAGGCCCGGCCTTCCTAGTGCCCAGGCCACGGCTCCGGGGAGAAACCCGCCATGGAGGGCACGCGGGAGGCCCTCTGCCTGAGGTGGCAGGTGTCACGCCAGGGCCACTGCAAGCCTGGCTCGGCTTGCCTGCTTTCTCCAAAGGAGGCTGGCCGACCAGCCGAACCTGGCACCTGGGCCAGGCCCCTTCCAAGGGGACGAGTTCCAGAGGCTAGAGCCCTGGGGGCGGCTGCCAAGTCTCCTGGGGCGTGTGCTGGGCCCCCGTCAGAGGAGGAAGCAGCCTGGTAAACGGTGTGCCAGGCCTGAGATCTGGAGGCCTCCCACAGCCGGGTCCCTGTCCTGCCCAGGCCCCCCGAGGGAGGACGATGGTCGGGCAGTGGCGAGCGGGGTGGGGCTGGCGCCGAGCCTGCCCTTGGATGCCCCGGGGAAGGGCGCCGGGGGATGGGCTGCCCCTGGCCAGGTCTGAGGGACCGACCCAGCTCGGGGCTGTCGGGGGCAGAGAGAGAACCCCCCTCCGCCCTTTCCCTTCAGGTTCTTAGGGCTGGCCAAATCCTTCCCAAGACAGCTTGTCTGGAGAAAATCAGACCCAGCTGAAGAACATGTGTCCATGGGGGAAGCCCGGGAAACTGAGTCTCCCCACACAATAGCAGAGATTCTCATCTTGCATCCTCTCCTGAGCTAATGACAAAGGTGGATGTCCCGGGTGGGTGGGCCTGTGGAATGGGAGAGGGGAGGAAGTCTATTGTCATGCAGAGGGACATGGAAAGACTTGTCTGAAGCTTATCCCCTGCACTGGGGTCAGGTCGGGAAGGGACGGCACAGAGGTGAGCAGGAACCAACCGGCCTCTCTGTGGTGGGGCTGGCCCCGGGGCAGGCGTGGGGGTGATGGCTGGAAGTGGGATGGCGCGTGAGTTGGCACCAGCCAGCGGTGGAGGCAGAGACTCAGAGGTCAGGGATCTCTCTCTCTGTCTCTGTCTCTGTCTCTCTCCCTCAGGGAGCTGAGGAGAGTAAGGTGGCGCCCCCTGCCCACCTCGCCTACCTCTCCATGGGCCCTTCTTTCTCTGGCCGCTCCGGGAGCCCTGCGGGCTTGGGTTCAACCCCCCACACACCGCACAGGCCAAGGGCACATGCGCGACCGCCGGGGCCTAGGGCTGGCCTCGGGGGTGGGGGGGGGTCCTCAGTGAAGGCCCCGCCCTCCCTCCAGGCTCTGACCCAGCTGCAGCTCTTCCATCGCCGCCCTTCTGGACTCGGCTTCAGCTGTCTGCCTCCCCTCCCCCACTCCCACTCAGCTTGCAGGCCGCTTCCCTGCCTTGAAAGCATGGCTCTGGCCCTGAGGGCCACAGACCTACTTGGCTTCAAGCTCAAGGCTCTGCCTGGGCCTGCTGCTTCGGCCAGGGGCTCATTTTTTCCTGGAAAGACAAAGCCATGGCCTCACCCCACGCCTGCACTTTGCCACGGCAGGCAGCCCAGATGTAGGAAAGGCTCTGTGGAGTCAGAAGTGCCGAGACAGGCAGATGGCACCAGAGGGTTTGGGGGCCAGGGCGCAACTGGGCTAGCCCCTCCTCCCGGGAGTCGGGGAGGCCTGGCCTTCCTAGTGCCCAGGCCACGGCTCCGGGGAGAAACCCGCCATGGAGGGCACGCGGGAGGCCCTCTGCCTGAGGTGGCAGGTGTCACGCCAGGGCCACTGCAAGCCTGGCTCGGCTTGCCTGCTTTCTCCAAAGGAGGCTGGCCGACCAGCCGAACCTGGCACCTGGGCCAGGCCCCTTCCAAGGGGACGAGTTCCAGAGGCTAGAGCCCTGGGGGCGGCTGCCAAGTCTCCTGGGGCGTGTGCTGGGCCCCCGTCAGAGGAGGAAGCAGCCTGGTAAACGGTGTGCCAGGCCTGAGATCTGGAGGCCTCCCACAGCCGGGTCCCTGTCCTGCCCAGGCCCCCCGAGGGAGGACGATGGTCGGGCAGTGGCGAGCGGGGTGGGGCTGGCGCCGAGCCTGCCCTTGGATGCCCCGGGGAAGGGCGCCGGGGGATGGGCTGCCCCTGGCCAGGTCTGAGGGACCGACCCAGCTCGGGGCTGTCGGGGGCAGAGAGAGAACCCCCCTCCGCCCTTTCCCTTCAGGTTCTTAGGGCTGGCCAAATCCTTCCCAAGACAGCTTGTCTGGAGAAAATCAGACCCAGCTGAAGAACATGTGTCCATGGGGGAAGCCCGGGAAACTGAGTCTCCCCACACAATAGCAGAGATTCTCATCTTGCATCCTCTCCTGAGCTAATGACAAAGGTGGATGTCCCGGGTGGGTGGGCCTGTGGAATGGGAGAGGGGAGGAAGTCTATTGTCATGCAGAGGGACATGGAAAGACTTGTCTGAAGCTTATCCCCTGCACTGGGGTCAGGTCGGGAAGGGACGGCACAGAGGTGAGCAGGAACCAACCGGCCTCTCTGTGGTGGGGCTGGCCCCGGGGCAGGCGTGGGGGTGATGGCTGGAAGTGGGATGGCGCGTGAGTTGGCACCAGCCAGCGGTGGAGGCAGAGACTCAGAGGTCAGGGATCTCTCTCTCTGTCTCTGTCTCTGTCTCTCTCCCTCAGGGAGCTGAGGAGAGTAAGGTGGCGCCCCCTGCCCACCTCGCCTACCTCTCCATGGGCCCTTCTTTCTCTGGCCGCTCCGGGAGCCCTGCGGGCTTGGGTTCAAGCCCCCACACACCGCACAGGCCAAGGGCGCATGCGCGACCGCCGGGGCCTAGGGCTGGCCTCGGGTGGGGGGGTCCTCAGTGAAGGCCCCGCCCTCCCTCCAGGCTCTGACCCAGCTGCAGCTCTTCCATCGCCGCCCTTCTGGACTCGGCTTCAGCTGTCTGCCTCCCCTCCCCCACTCCCACTCAGCTTGCAGGCCGCTTCCCTGCCTTGAAAGCATGGCTCTGGCCCTGAGGGTCACAGACCTACTGGGCTTCAAGCTCAAGGCTCTGCCTGGGCCTGCTGCTTCGGCCAGGGGCTCATTTTTTCCTGGAAAGACAAAGCCATGGCCTCACCCCACGCCTGCACTTTGCCACGGCAGGCAGCCCAGATGTAGGAAAGGCTCTGTGGAGTCAGAAGTGCCGAGACAGGCAGATGGCACCAGAGGGTTTGGGGGCCAGGGCGCAACTGGGCTAGCCCCTCCTCCCGGGAGTCGGGGAGGCCCGGCCTTCCTACTGCCCAGGCCACGGCTCCGGGGAGAAACCCGCCATGGAGGGCACGCGGGAGGCCCTCTGCCTGAGGTGGCAGGTGTCACGCCAGGGCCACTGCAAGCCTGGCTCGGCTTGCCTGCTTTCTCCAAAGGAGGCTGGCCGACCAGCCGAACCTGGCACCTGGGCCAGGCCCCTTCCAAGGGGACGAGTTCCAGAGGCTAGAGCCCTGGGGGCGGCTGCCAAGTCTCCTGGGGCGTGTGCTGGGCCCCCGTCAGAGGAGGAAGCAGCCTGGTAAACGGTGTGCCAGGCCTGAGATCTGGAGGCCTCCCACAGCCGGGTCCCTGTCCTGCCCAGGCCCCCCGAGGGAGGACGATGGTCGGGCAGTGGCGAGCGGGGTGGGGCTGGCGCCGAGCCTGCCCTTGGATGCCCCGGGGAAGGGCGCCGGGGGATGGGCTGCCCCTGGCCAGGTCTGAGGGACCGACCCAGCTCGGGGCTGTCGGGGGCAGAGAGAGAACCCCCCTCCGCCCTTTCCCTTCAGGTTCTTAGGGCTGGCCAAATCCTTCCCAAGACAGCTTGTCTGGAGAAAATCAGACCCAGCTGAAGAACATGTGTCCATGGGGGAAGCCCGGGAAACTGAGTCTCCCCACACAATAGCAGAGATTCTCATCTTGCATCCTCTCCTGAGCTAATGACAAAGGTGGATGTCCCGGGTGGGTGGGCCTGTGGAATGGGAGAGGGGAGGAAGTCTATTGTCATGCAGAGGGACATGGAAAGACTTGTCTGAAGCTTATCCCCTGCACTGGGGTCAGGTCGGGAAGGGACGGCACAGAGGTGAGCAGGAACCAACCGGCCTCTCTGTGGTGGGGCTGGCCCCGGGGCAGGCGTGGGGGTGATGGCTGGAAGTGGGATGGCGCGTGAGTTGGCACCAGCCAGCGGTGGAGGCAGAGACTCAGAGGTCAGGGATCTCTCTCTCTGTCTCTGTCTCTGTCTCTCTCCCTCAGGGAGCTGAGGAGAGTAAGGTGGCGCCCCCTGCCCACCTCGCCTACCTCTCCATGGGCCCTTCTTTCTCTGGCCGCTCCGGGAGCCCTGCGGGCTTGGGTTCAACCCCCCACACACCGCACAGGCCAAGGGCACATGCGCGACCGCCGGGGCCTAGGGCTGGCCTCGGGGGTGGGGGGGTCCTCAGTGAAGGCCCCGCCCTCCCTCCAGGCTCTGACCCAGCTGCAGCTCTTCCATCGCCGCCCTTCTGGACTCGGCTTCAGCTGTCTCCCTCCCCTCCCCCACTCCCACTCAGCTTGCAGGCCGCTTCCCTGCCTTGAAAGCATGGCTCTGGCCCTGAGGGCCACAGACCTACTGGGCTTCAAGCTCAAGGCTCTGCCTGGGCCTGCTGCTTCGGCCAGGGGCTCATTTTTTCCTGGAAAGAAAAAGCCATGGCCTCAACCCACGCCTGCACTTTGCCACGGCAGGCAGCCCAGATGTAGGAAAGGCTCTGTGGAGTCAGAAGTGCCGAGACAGGCAGATGGCACCAGAGGGTTTGGGGGCCAGGGCGCAACTGGGCTAGCCCCTCCTCCCGGGAGTCGGGGAGGCCCGGCCTTCCTAGTGCCCAGGCCACGGCTCCGGGGAGAAACCCGCCATGGAGGGCACGCGGGAGGCCCTCTGCCTGAGGTGGCAGGTGTCACGCCAGGGCCACTGCAAGCCTGGCTCGGCTTGCCTGCTTTCTCCAAAGGAGGCTGGCCGACCAGCCGAACCTGGCACCTGGGCCAGGCCCCTTCCAAGGGGACGAGTTCCAGAGGCTAGAGCCCTGGGGGCGGCTGCCAAGTCTCCTGGGGCGTGTGCTGGGCCCCCGTCAGAGGAGGAAGCAGCCTGGTAAACGGTGTGCCAGGCCTGAGATCTGGAGGCCTCCCACAGCCGGGTCCCTGTCCTGCCCAGGCCCCCCGAGGGAGGACGATGGTCGGGCAGTGGCGAGCGGGGTGGGGCTGGCGCCGAGCCTGCCCTTGGATGCCCCAGGGAAGGGCGCCGGGGGATGGGCTGCCCCTGGCCAGGTCTGAGGGACCGACCCAGCTCGGGGCTGTCGGGGGCAGAGAGAGAACCCCCCTCCGCCCTTTCCCTTCAGGTTCTTAGGGCTGGCCAAATCCTTCCCAAGACAGCTTGTCTGGAGAAAATCAGACCCAGCTGAAGAACATGTGTCCATGGGGGAAACCCGGGAAACTGAGTCTCCCCACACAATAGCAGAGATTCTCATCTTGCATCCTCTCCTGAGCTAATGACAAAGGTGGATGTCCCGGGTGGGTTGGCCTGTGGAATGGGAGAGGGGAGGAAGTCTATTGTCATGCAGAGGGACATGGAAAGACTTGTCTGAAGCTTATCCCCTGCACCGGGGTCAAGTCGGGAAGGGACAGCACAGAGGTGAGCAGGAACCAACCGGCCTCTCTGTGGTGGGGCTGGCCCCGGGGCAGGCGTGGGGGTGATGGCTGGAAGTGGGATGGCGCGTGAGTTGGCACCAGCCAGCGGTGGAGGCAGAGACTCAGAGGTCAGGGATCTCTCTCTCTGTCTCTGTCTCTGTCTCTCTCCCTCAGGGAGCTGAGGAGAGTAAGGTGGCGCCCCCTGCCCACCTCGCCTACCTCTCCATGGGCCCTTCTTTCTCTGGCCGCTCCGGGAGCCCTGCGGGCTTGGGTTCAACCCCCCACACACCGCACAGGCCAAGGGCACATGCGCGACCGCCGGGGCCTAGGGCTGGCCTCGGGGGTGGGGGGGTCCTCAGTGAAGGCCCCGCCCTCCCTCCAGGCTCTGACCCAGCTGCAGCTCTTCCATCGCCGCCCTTCTGGACTCGGCTTCAGCTGTCTCCCTCCCCTCCCCCACTCCCCCTCAGCTTGCAGGCCGCTTCCCTGCCTTGAAAGCATGGCTCTGGCCCTGAGGGCCACAGACCTACTGGGCTTCAAGCTCAAGGCTCTGCCTGGGCCTGCTGCTTCGGCCAGGGGCTCATTTTTTCCTGGAAAGACAAAGCCATGGCCTCACCCCACGCCTGCACTTTGCCACGGCAGGCAGCCCAGATGTAGGAAAGGCTCTGTGGAGTCAGAAGTGCCGAGACAGGCAGATGGCACCAGAGGGTTTGGGGGCCAGGGCGCAACTGGGCTAGCCCCTCCTCCCGGGAGTCGGGGAGGCCCGGCCTTCCTAGTGCCCAGGCCACGGCTCCGGGGAGAAACCCGCCATGGAGGGCACGCGGGAGGCCCTCTGCCTGAGGTGGCAGGTGTCACGCCAGGGCCACTGCAAGCCTGGCTCGGCTTGCCTGCTTTCTCCAAAGGAGGCTGGCCGACCAGCCGAACCTGGCACCTGGGCCAGGCCCCTTCCAAGGGGACGAGTTGCAGAGGATAGAGCCCTGGGGGCGGCTGCCAAGTCTCCTGGGGCGTGTGCTGGGCCCCCGTCAGAGGAGGAAGCAGCCTGGTAAACGGTGTGCCAGGCCTGAGATCTGGAGGCCTCCCACAGCCGGGTCCCTGTCCTGCCCAGGCCCCCCGAGGGAGGACGATGGTCGGGCAGTGGCGAGCGGGGTGGGGCTGGCGCCGAGCCTGCCCTTGGATGCCCCGGGGAAGGGCGCCGGGGGATGGGCTGCCCCTGGCCAGGTCTGAGGGACCGACCCAGCTCGGGGCTGTCGGGGGCAGAGAGAGAACCCCCCTCCGCCCTTTCCCTTCAGGTTCTTAGGGCTGGCCAAATCCTTCCCAAGACAGCTTGTCTGGAGAAAATCAGACCCAGCTGAAGAACATGTGTCCATGGGGGAAACCCGGGAAACTGAGTCTCCCCACACAATAGCAGAGATTCTCATCTTGCATCCTCTCCTGAGCTAATGACCAAGGTGGATGTCCCGGGTGGGTGGGCCTGTGGAATGGGAGAGGGGAGGAAGTCTATTGTCATGCAGAGGGACATGGAAAGACTTGTCTGAAGCTTATCCCCTGCACCGGGGTCAGGTCGGGAAGGGACGGCACAGAGGTGAGCAGGAACCAACCGGCCTCTCTGTGGTGGGGCTGGCCCCGGGGCAGGCGTGGGGGTGATGGCTGGAAGTGGGATGGCGCGTGAGTTGGCACCAGCCAGCGGTGGAGGCAGAGACTCAGAGGTCAGGGATCTCTCTCTCTGTCTCTGTCTCTGTCTCTCTCCCTCAGGGAGCTGAGGAGAGTAAGGTGGCGCCCCCTGCCCACCTCGCCTACCTCTCCATGGGCCCTTCTTTCTCTGGCCGCTCCGGGAGCCCTGCGGGCTTGGGTTCAACCCCCCACACACCGCACAGGCCAAGGGCGCATGCGCGACCGCCGGGGCCTAGGGCTGGCCTCGGGGTGGGGGGGTCCTCAGTGAAGGCCCTGCCCTCCCTCCAGGCTCTGACCCAGTTGCAGCTCTTCCATCGCCGCCCTTCTGGACTCGGCTTCAGCTGTCTCCCTCCCCTCCCCCACTCCCACTCAGCTTGCAGGCCGCTTCCCTGCCTTGAAAGCATTGCTCTGGCCCTGAGAGCCACAGACCTACTGGGCTTCAAGCTCAAGGCTCTGCCTGGGCCTGCTGCTTCGGCCAGGGGCTCATTTTTTCCTGGAAAGACAAAGCCATGGCCTCACCCCACGCCTGCACTTTGCCACGGCAGGCAGCCCAGATGTAGGAAAGGCTCTGTGGAGTCAGAAGTGCCGAGACAGGCAGATGGCACCAGAGGGTTTGGGGGCCAGGGCGCAACTGGGCTAGCCCCTCCTCCCGGGAGTCGGGGAGGCCCGGCCTTCCTAGTGCCCAGGCCACGGCTCCGGGGAGAAACCCGCCATGGAGGGCACGCGGGAGGCCCTCTGCCTGAGGTGGCAGGTGTCACGCCAGGGCCACTGCAAGCCTGGCTCGGCTTGCCTGCTTTCTCCAAAGGAGGCTGGCCGACCAGCCGAACCTGGCACCTGGGCCAGGCCCCTTCCAAGGGGACGAGTTGCAGAGGATAGAGCCCTGGGGGCGGCTGCCAAGTCTCCTGGGGCGTGTGCTGGGCCCCCGTCAGAGGAGGAAGCAGCCTGGTAAACGGTGTGCCAGGCCTGAGATCTGGAGGCCTCCCACAGCCGGGTCCCTGTCCTGCCCAGGCCCCCCGAGGGAGGACGATGGTCGGGCAGTGGCGAGCGGGGTGGGGCTGGCGCCGAGCCTGCCCTTGGATGCCCCGGGGAAGGGCGCCGGGGGATGGGCTGCCCCTGGCCAGGTCTGAGGGACCGACCCAGCTCGGGGCTGTCGGGGGCAGAGAGAGAACCCCCCTCCGCCCTTTCCCTTCAGGTTCTTAGGGCTGGCCAAATCCTTCCCAAGACAGCTTGTCTGGAGAAAATCAGACCCAGCTGAAGAACATGTGTCCATGGGGGAAACCCGGGAAACTGAGTCTCCCCACACAATAGCAGAGATTCTCATCTTGCATCCTCTCCTGAGCTAATGACCAAGGTGGATGTCCCGGGTGGGTGGGCCTGTGGAATGGGAGAGGGGAGGAAGTCTATTGTCATGCAGAGGGACATGGAAAGACTTGTCTGAAGCTTATCCCCTGCACCGGGGTCAGGTCGGGAAGGGACGGCACAGAGGTGAGCAGGAACCAACCGGCCTCTCTGTGGTGGGGCTGGCCCCGGGGCAGGCGTGGGGGTGATGGCTGGAAGTGGGATGGCGCGTGAGTTGGCACCAGCCAGCGGTGGAGGCAGAGACTCAGAGGTCAGGGATCTCTCTCTCTGTCTCTGTCTCTGTCTCTCTCCCTCAGGGAGCTGAGGAGAGTAAGGTGGCGCCCCCTGCCCACCTCGCCTACCTCTCCATGGGCCCTTCTTTCTCTGGCCGCTCCGGGAGCCCTGCGGGCTTGGGTTCAAGCCCCCACACACCGCACAGGCCAAGGGCGCATGCGTGACCGCCGGGGCCTAGGGCTGGCCTCGGGGGGCGGGGGGTTCCTCAGTGAAGGGCCGCCCTCCCTCCAGGCTCTGACCCAGCTGCAGCTCTTCCATCGCCGCCCTTCTGGACTCGGCTTCAGCTGTCTCCCTCCCCTCCCCCACTCCCACTCAGCTTGCAGGCCGCTTCCCTGCCTTGAAAGCATGGCTCTGGCCCTGAGGGCCACAGACCTACTGGGCTTCAAGCTCAAGGCTCTGCCTGGGCCTGCTGCTTCGGCCAGGGGCTCATTTTTTCCTGGAAAGACAAAGCCATGGCCTCACCCCACGCCTGCACTTTGCCACGGCAGGCAGCCCAGATGTAGGAAAGGCTCTGTGGAGTCAGAAGTGCCGAGACAGGCAGATGGCACCAGAGGGTTTGGGGGCCAGGGCGCAACTGGGCTAGCCCCTCCTCCCGGGAGTCGGGGAGGCCCGGCCTTCCTAGTGCCCAGGCCACGGCTCCGGGGAGAAACCCGCCATGGAGGGCACGCGGGAGGCCCTCTGCCTGAGGTGGCAGGTGTCACGCCAGGGCCACTGCAAGCCTGGCTCGGCTTGCCTGCTTTCTCCAAAGGAGGCTGGCCGACCAGCCGAACCTGGCACCTGGGCCAGGCCCCTTACAAGGGGACGAGTTGCAGAGGATAGAGCCCTGGGGGCGGCTGCCAAGTCTCCTGGGGCGTGTGCTGGGCCCCCGTCAGAGGAGGAAGCAGCCTGGTAAACGGTGTGCCAGGCCTGAGATCTGGAGGCCTCCCACAGCCGGGTCCCTGTCCTGCCCAGGCCCCCCGAGGGAGGACGATGGTCGGGCAGTGGCGAGCGGGGTGGGGCTGGCGCCGAGCCTGCCCTTGGATGCCCCGGGGACCTGCGCCGGGGGATGGGCTGCCCCTGGCCAGGTCTGAGGGACCGACCCAGCTCGGGGCTGTCGGGGGCAGAGAGAGAACCCCCCTCCGCCCTTTCCCTTCAGGTTCTTAGGGCTGGCCAAATCCTTCCCAAGACAGCTTGTCTGGAGAAAATCAGACCCAGCTGAAGAACATGTGTCCATGGGGGAAACCCGGGAAACTGAGTCTCCCCACACAATAGCAGAGATTCTCATCTTGCATCCTCTCCTGAGCTAATGACCAAGGTGGATGTCCCGGGTGGGTGGGCCTGTGGAATGGGAGAGGGGAGGAAGTCTATTGTCATGCAGAGGGACATGGAAAGACTTGTCTGAAGCTTATCCCCTGCACCGGGGTCAGGTCGGGAAGGGAGGGCACAGAGGTGAGCAGGAACCAACCGGCCTCTCTGAGGTGGGGCTGGCCCCGGGGCAGGCGTGGGGGTGATGGCTGGAAGTGGGATGGCGCGTGAGTTGGCACCAGCCAGCGGTGGAGGCAGAGACTCAGAGGTCAGGGATCTCTCTCTCTGTCTCTGTCTCTGTCTCTCTCCCTCAGGGAGCTGAGGAGAGTAAGGTGGCGCCCCCTGCCCACCTCGCCTACCTCTCCATGGGCCCTTCTTTCTCTGGCCGCTCCGGGAGCCCTGCGGGCTTGGGTTCAACCCCCCACACACCGCACAGGCCAAGGGCGCATGCGCGACCGCCGGGGCCTAGGACTGGCCTCGGGGGGGGGGGGTCCTCAGTGAAGGCCCTGCCCTCCCTCCAGGCTCTGACCCAGTTGCAGCTCTTCCATCGCCGCCCTTCTGGACTCGGCTTCAGCTGTCTCCCTCCCCTCCCCCACTCCCACTCAGCTTGCAGGCCGCTTCCCTGCCTTGAAAGCATTGCTCTGGCCCTGAGAGCCACAGACCTACTGGGCTTCAAGCTCAAGGCTCTGCCTGGGCCTGCTGCTTCGGCCAGGGGCTCATTTTTTCCTGGAAAGACAAAGCCATGGCCTCACCCCACGCCTGCACTTTGCCACGGCAGGCAGCCCAGATGTAGGAAAGGCTCTGTGGAGTCAGAAGTGCCGAGACAGGCAGATGGCACCAGAGGGTTTGGGGGCCAGGGCGCAACTGGGCTAGCCCCTCCTCCCGGGAGTCGGGGAGGCCCGGCCTTCCTAGTGCCCAGGCCACGGCTCCGGGGAGAAACCCGCCATGGAGGGCACGCGGGAGGCCCTCTGCCTGAGGTGGCAGGTGTCACGCCAGGGCCACTGCAAGCCTGGCTCGGCTTGCCTGCTTTCTCCAAAGGAGGCTGGCCGACCAGCCGAACCTGGCACCTGGGCCAGGCCCCTTCCAAGGGGACGAGTTGCAGAGGATAGAGCCCTGGGGGCGGCTGCCAAGTCTCCTGGGGCGTGTGCTGGGCCCCCGTCAGAGGAGGAAGCAGCCTGGTAAACGGTGTGCCAGGCCTGAGATCTGGAGGCCTCCCACAGCCGGGTCCCTGTCCTGCCCAGGCCCCCCGAGGGAGGACGATGGTCGGGCAGTGGCGAGCGGGGTGGGGCTGGCGCCGAGCCTGCCCTTGGATGCCCCGGGGAAGGGCGCCGGGGGATGGGCTGCCCCTGGCCAGGTCTGAGGGACCGACCCAGCTCGGGGCTGTCGGGGGCAGAGAGAGAACCCCCCTCCGCCCTTTCCCTTCAGGTTCTTAGGGCTGGCCAAATCCTTCCCAAGACAGCTTGTCTGGAGAAAATCAGACCCAGCTGAAGAACATGTGTCCATGTGGGAAACCCGGGAAACTGAGTCTCCCCACACAATAGCAGAGATTCTCATCTTGCATCCTCTCCTGAGCTAATGACCAAGGTGGATGTCCCGGGTGGGTGGGCCTGTGGAATGGGAGAGGGGAGGAAGTCTATTGTCATGCAGAGGGACATGGAAAGACTTGTCTGAAGCTTATCCCCTGCACCGGGGTCAGGTCGGGAAGGGACGGCACAGAGGTGAGCAGGAACCAACCGGCCTCTCTGTGGTGGGGCTGGCCCCGGGGCAGGCGTGGGGGTGATGGCTGGAAGTGGGATGGCGCGTGAGTTGGCACCAGCCAGCGGTGGAGGCAGAGACTCAGAGGTCAGGGATCTCTCTCTCTGTCTCTGTCTCTGTCTCTCTCCCTCAGGGAGCTGAGGAGAGTAAGGTGGCGCCCCCTGCCCACCTCGCCTACCTCTCCATGGGCCCTTCTTTCTCTGGCCGCTCCGGGAGCCCTGCGGGCTTGGGTTCAAGCCCCCACACACCGCACAGGCCAAGGGCGCATGCGTGACCGCCGGGGCATAGGGCTGGCCTCGGGGGGCGGGGGGTTCCTCAGTGAAGGCCCCGCCCTCCCTCCAGGCTCTGACCCAGCTGCAGCTCTTCCATCGCCGCCCTTCTGGACTCGGCTTCAGCTGTCTCCCTCCCCTCCCCCACTCCCACTCAGCTTGCAGGCTGCTTCCCTGCCTTGAAAGCATGGCTCTGGCCCTGAGGGCCACAGACCTACTGGGCTTCAAGCTCAAGGCTCTGCCTGGGCCTGCTGCTTCGGCCAGGGGCTCATTTTTTCCTGGAAAGACAAAGCCATGGCCTCACCCCACGCCTGCACTTTGCCACGGCAGGCAGCCCAGATGTAGGAAAGGCTCTGTGGAGTCAGAAGTGCCGAGACAGGCAGATGGCACCAGAGGGTTTGGGGGCCAGGGCGCAACTGGGCTAGCCCCTCCTCCCGGGAGTCGGGGAGGCCCGGCCTTCCTAGTGCCCAGGCCACGGCTCCGGGGAGAAACCCGCCATGGAGGGCACGCGGGAGGCCCTCTGCCTGAGGTGGCAGGTGTCACGCCAGGGCCACTGCAAGCCTGGCTCGGCTTGCCTGCTTTCTCCAAAGGAGGCTGGCCGACCAGCCGAACCTGGCACCTGGGCCAGGCCCCTTCCAAGGGGACGAGTTGCAGAGGATAGAGCCCTGGGGGCGGCTGCCAAGTCTCCTGAGGCGTGTGCTGGGCCCCCGTCAGAGGAGGAAGCAGCCTGGTAAACGGTGTGCCAGGCCTGAGATCTGGAGGCCTCCCACAGCCGGGTCCCTGTCCTGCCCAGGCCCCCCGAGGGAGGACGATGGTCGGGCAGTGGCGAGCGGGGTGGGGCTGGCGCCGAGCCTGCCCTTGGATGCCCCGGGGAAGGGCGCCGGGGGATGGGCTGCCCCTGGCCAGGTCTGAGGGACCGACCCAGCTCGGGGCTGTCGGGGGCAGAGAGAGAACCCCCCTCCGCCCTTTCCCTTCAGGTTCTTAGGGCTGGCCAAATCCTTCCCAAGACAGCTTGTCTGGAGAAAATCAGACCCAGCTGAAGAACATGTGTCCATGGGGGAAACCCGGGAAACTGAGTCTCCCCACACAATAGCAGAGATTCTCATCTTGCATCCTCTCCTGAGCTAATGACCAAGGTGGATGTCCCGGGTGGGTGGGCCTGTGGAATGGGAGAGGGGAGGAAGTCTATTGTCATGCAGAGGGACATGGAAAGACTTGTCTGAAGCTTATCCCCTGCACTGGGGTCAGGTCGGGAAGGGACGGCACAGAGGTGAGCAGGAACCAACCGGCCTCTCTGTGGTGGGGCTGGCCCCGGGGCAGGCGTGGGGGTGATGGCTGGAAGTGGGATGGCGCGTGAGTTGGCACCAGCCAGCGGTGGAGGCAGAGACTCAGAGGTCAGGGATCTCTCTCTCTGTCTCTGTCTCTGTCTCTCTCCCTCAGGGAGCTGAGGAGAGTAAGGTGGCGCCCCCTGCCCACCTCGCCTACCTCTCCATGGGCCCTTCTTTCTCTGGCCGCTCCGGGAGCCCTGCGGGCTTGGGTTCAAGCCCCCACACACCGCACAGGCAAAGGGCGCATGCGCGACCGCCGGGGCCTAGGGCTGGCCTCGGGGGGGGGGGGTGGGGGTCCTCAGTGAAGGCCCCGCCCTCCCTCCAGGCTCTGACCCAGCTGCAGCTCTTCCATCGCCGCCCTTCTGGACTCGGCTTCAGCTGTCTGCCTCCCCTCCCCCACTCCCACTCAGCTTGCAGGCCGCTTCCCTGCCTTGAAAGCATGGCTCTGGCCCTGAGGGCCACAGACCTACTGGGCTTCAAGCTCAAGGCTCTGCCTGGGCCTGCTGCTTCGGCCAGGGGCTCATTTTTTCCTGGAAAGACAAAGCCATGGCCTCACCCCACGCCTGCACTTTGCCACGGCAGGCAGCCCAGATGTAGGAAAGGCTCTGTGGAGTCAGAAGTGCCGAGACAGGCAGATGGCACCAGAGGGTTTGGGGGCCAGGGCGCAACTGGGCTAGCCCCTCCTCCCGGGAGTCGGGGAGGCCCGGCCTTCCTAGTGCCCAGGCCACGGCTCCGGGGAGAAACCCGCCATGGAGGGCACGCGGGAGGCCCTCTGCCTGAGGTGGCAGGTGTCACGCCAGGGCCACTGCAAGCCTGGCTCGGCTTGCCTGCTTTCTCCAAAGGAGGCTGGCCGACCAGCCGAACCTGGCACCTGGGCCAGGCCCCTTCCAAGGGGACGAGTTCTAGAGGCTAGAGCCCTGGGGGCGGCTGCCAAGTCTCCTGGGGCGTGTGCTGGGCCCCCGTCAGAGGAGGAAGCAGCCTGGTAAACGGTGTGCCAGGCCTGAGATCTGGAGGCCTCCCACAGCCGGGTCCCTGTCCTGCCCAGGCCCCCCGAGGGAGGACGATGGTCGGGCAGTGGCGAGCGGGGTGGGGCTGGCGCCGAGCCTGCCCTTGGATGCCCCGGGGAAGGGCGCCGGGGGATGGGCTGCCCCTGGCCAGGTCTGAGGGACCGACCCAGCTCGGGGCTGTCGGGGGCAGAGAGAGAACCCCCCTCCGCCCTTTCCCTTCAGGTTCTTAGGGCTGGCCAAATCCTTCCCAAGACAGCTTGTCTGGAGAAAATCAGACCCAGCTGAAGAACATGTGTCCATGGGGGAAACCCGGGAAACTGAGTCTCCCCACACAATAGCAGAGATTCTCATCTTGCATCCTCTCCTGAGCTAATGACAAAGGTGGATGTCCCGGGTGGGTTGGCCTGTGGAATGGGAGAGGGGAGGAAGTCTATTGTCATGCAGAGGGACATGGAAAGACTTGTCTGAAGCTTATCCCCTGCACTGGGGTCAGGTCTGGAAGGGACGGCACAGAGGTGAGCAGGAACCAACCGGCCTCTCTGTGGTGGGGCTGGCCCCGGGGCAGGCGTGGGGGTGATGGCTGGAAGTGGGATGGCGCGTGAGTTGGCACCAGCCAGCGGTGGAGGCAGAGACTCAGAGGTCAGGGATCTCTCTCTCTGTCTCTGTCTCTGTCTCTCTCCCTCAGGGAGCTGAGGAGAGTAAGGTGGCGCCCCCTGCCCACCTCGCCTACCTCTCCATGGGCCCTTCTTTCTCTGGCCGCTCCGGGAGCCCTGCGGGCTTGGGTTCAACCCCCCACACACCGCACAGGCCAAGGGCACATGCGCGACCGCCTGGGCCTAGGGCTGGCCTCGGGGGTGGGGGGGTTCTCAGTGAAGGCCCCGCCCTCCCTCCAGGCTCTGACCCAGCTGCAGCTCTTCCATCGCCGCCCTTCTGGACTTGGCTTCAGCTGTCTCCCTCCCCTCCCCCACTCCCACTCAGCTTGCAGGCCGCTTCCCTGCCTTGAAAGCATGGCTCTGGCCCTGAGGGCCACAGACCTACTGGGCTTCAAGCTCAAGGCTCTGCCTGGGCCTGCTGCTTCGGCCAGGGGCTCATTTTTTCCTGGAAAGACAAAGCCATGGCCTCACCCCACGCCTGCACTTTGCCACGGCAGGCAGCCCAGATGTAGGAAAGGCTCTGTGGAGTCAGAAGTGCCGAGACAGGCAGATGGCACCAGAGGGTTTGGGGGCCAGGGCGCAACTGGGCTAGCCCCTCCTCCCGGGAGTCGGGGAGGCCCGGCCTTCCTAGTGCCCAGGCCACGGCTCCGGGGAGAAACCCGCCATGGAGGGCACGCGGGAGGCCCTCTGCCTGAGGTGGCAGGTGTCACGCCAGGGCCACTGCAAGCCTGGCTCGGCTTGCCTGCTTTCTCCAAAGGAGGCTGGCCGACCAGCCGAACCTGGCACCTGGGCCAGGCCCCTTCCAAGGGGACGAGTTCCAGAGGCTAGAGCCCTGGGGGCGGCTGCCAAGTCTCCTGGGGCGTGTGCTGGGCCCCCGTCAGAGGAGGAAGCAGCCTGGTAAACGGTGTGCCAGGCCTGAGATCTGGAGGCCTCCCACAGCCGGGTCCCTGTCCTGCCCAGGCCCCCCGAGGGAGGACGATGGTCGGGCAGTGGCGAGCGGGGTGGGGCTGGCGCCGAGCCTGCCCTTGGATGCCCCGGGGAAGGGCGCCGGGGGATGGGCTGCCCCTGGCCAGGTCTGAGGGACCGACCCAGCTCGGGGCTGTCGGGGGCAGAGAGAGAACCCCCCTCCGCCCTTTCCCTTCAGGTTCTTAGGGCTGGCCAAATCCTTCCCAAGACAGCTTGTCTGGAGAAAATCAGACCCAGCTGAAGAACATGTGTCCATGGGGGAAACCCGGGAAACTGAGTCTCCCCACACAATAGCAGAGATTCTCATCTTGCATCCTCTCCTGAGCTAATGACAAAGGTGGATGTCCCGGGTGGGTTGGCCTGTGGAATGGGAGAGGGGAGGAAGTCTATTGTCATGCAGAGGGACATGGAAAGACTTGTCTGAAGCTTATCCCCTGCACCGGGGTCAGGTCGGGAAGGGACGGCACAGAGGTGAGCAGGAACCAACCGGCCTCTCTGTGGTGGGGCTGGCCCCGGGGCAGGCGTGGGGGTGATGGCTGGAAGTGGGATGGCGCGTGAGTTGGCACCAGCCAGCGGTGGAGGCAGAGACTCAGAGGTCAGGGATCTCTCTCTCTGTCTCTGTCTCTGTCTCTCTCCCTCAGGGAGCTGAGGAGAGTAAGGTGGCGCCCCCTGCCCACCTCGCATACCTCTCCATGGGCCCTTCTTTCTCTGGCCGCTCCGGGAGCCCTGCGGGCTTGGGTTCAACCCCCCACACACCGCACAGGCCAAGGGCGCATGCGCGACCGCCGGGGCCTAGGGCTGGCCTCGGGGGGCGGGGGGTTCCTCAGTGAAGGGCCGCCCTCCCTCCAGGCTCTGACCCAGCTGCAGCTCTTCCATCGCCGCCCTTCTGGACTCGGCTTCAGCTGTCTCCCTCCCCTCCCCCACTCCCACTCAGCTTGCAGGCCGCTTCCCTGCCTTGAAAGCATGGCTCTGGCCCTGAGGGCCACAGACCTACTGGGCTTCAAGCTCAAGGCTCTGCCTGGGCCTGCTGCTTCGGCCAGGGGCTCATTTTTTCCTGGAAAGACAAAGCCATGGCCTCACCCCACGCCTGCACTTTGCCACGGCAGGCAGCCCAGATGTAGGAAAGGCTCTGTGGAGTCAGAAGTGCCGAGACAGGCAGATGGCACCAGAGGGTTTGGGGGCCAGGGCGCAACTGGGCTAGCCCCTCCTCCCGGGAGTCGGGGAGGCCCGGCCTTCCTAGTGCCCAGGCCACGGCTCCGGGGAGAAACCCGCCATGGAGGGCACGCGGGAGGCCCTCTGCCTGAGGTGGCAGGTGTCACGCCAGGGCCACTGCAAGCCTGGCTCGGCTTGCCTGCTTTCTCCAAAGGAGGCTGGCCGACCAGCCGAACCTGGCACCTGGGCCAGGCCCCTTCCAAGGGGACGAGTTGCAGAGGATAGAGCCCTGGGGGCGGCTGCCAAGTCTCCTGGGGCGTGTGCTGGGCCCCCGTCAGAGGAGGAAGCAGCCTGGTAAACGGTGTGCCAGGCCTGAGATCTGGAGGCCTCCCACAGCCGGGTCCCTGTCCTGCCCAGGCCCCCCGAGGGAGGACGATGGTCGGGCAGTGGCGAGCGGGGTGAGGCTGGCGCCGAGCCTGCCCTTGGATGCCCCGGGGACCTGCGCCGGGGGATGGGCTGCCCCTGGCCAGGTCTGAGGGACCGACCCAGCTCGGGGCTGTCGGGGGCAGAGAGAGAACCCCCCTCCGCCCTTTCCCTTCAGGTTCTTAGGGCTGGCCAAATCCTTCCCAAGACAGCTTGTCTGGAGAAAATCAGACCCAGCTGAAGAACATGTGTCCATGGGGGAAACCCGGGAAACTGAGTCTCCCCACACAATAGCAGAGATTCTCATCTTGCATCCTCTCCTGAGCTAATGACCAAGGTGGATGTCCCGGGTGGGTGGGCCTGTGGAATGGGAGAGGGGAGGAAGTCTATTGTCATGCAGAGGGACATGGAAAGACTTGTCTGAAGCTTATCCCCTGCACCGGGGTCAGGTCGGGAAGGGACGGCACAGAGGTGAGCAGGAACCAACCGGCCTCTCTGAGGTGGGGCTGGCCCCGGGGCAGGCGTGGGGGTGATGGCTGGAAGTGGGATGGCGCGTGAGTTGGCACCAGCCAGCGGTGGAGGCAGAGACTCAGAGGTCAGGGATCTCTCTCTCTGTCTCTGTCTCTGTCTCTCTCCCTCAGGGAGCTGAGGAGAGTAAGGTGGCGCCCCCTGCCCACCTCGCCTACCTCTCCATGGGCCCTTCTTTCTCTGGCCGCTCCGGGAGCCCTGCGGGCTTGGGTTCAACCCCCCACACACCGCACAGGCCAAGGGCGCATGCGCGACCGCCGGGGCCTAGGACTGTCCTCGGGGGGGGGGGGTCCTCAGTGAAGGCCCTGCCCTCCCTCCAGGCTCTGACCCAGTTGCAGCTCTTCCATCGCCGCCCTTCTGGACTAGGCTTCAGCTGTCTCCCTCCCCTCCCCCACTCCCACTCAGCTTGCAGGCCGCTTCCCTGCCTTGAAAGCATTGCTCTGGCCCTGAGAGCCACAGACCTACTGGGCTTCAAGCTCAAGGCTCTGCCTGGGCCTGCTGCTTCGGCCAGGGGCTCATTTTTTCCTGGAAAGACAAAGCCATGGCCTCACCCCACGCCTGCACTTTGCCACGGCAGGCAGCCCAGATGTAGGAAAGGCTCTGTGGAGTCAGAAGTGCCGAGACAGGCAGATGGCACCAGAGGGTTTGGGGGCCAGGGCGCAACTGGGCTAGCCCCTCCTCCCGGGAGTCGGGGAGGCCCGGCCTTCCTAGTGCCCAGGCCACGGCTCCGGGGAGAAACCCGCCATGGAGGGCACGCGGGAGGCCCTCTGCCTGAGGTGGCAGGTGTCACGCCAGGGCCACTGCAAGCCTGGCTCGGCTTGCCTGCTTTCTCCAAAGGAGGCTGGCCGACCAGCCGAACCTGGCACCTGGGCCAGGCCCCTTCCAAGGGGACGAGTTGCAGAGGATAGAGCCCTGGGGGCGGCTGCCAAGTCTCCTGGGGCGTGTGCTGGGCCCCCGTCAGAGGAGGAAGCAGCCTGGTAAACGGTGTGCCAGGCCTGAGATCTGGAGGCCTCCCACAGCCGGGTCCCTGTCCTGCCCAGGCCCCCCCGAGGGAGGACGATGGTCGGGCAGTGGCGAGCGGGGTGGGGCTGGCGCCGAGCCTGCCCTTGGATGCCCCGGGGAAGGGCGCCGGGGGATGGGCTGCCCCTGGCCAGGTCTGAGGGACCGACCCAGCTCGGGGCTGTCGGGGGCAGAGAGAGAACCCCCCTCCGCCCTTTCCCTTCAGGTTCTTAGGGCTGGCCAAATCCTTCCCAAGACAGCTTGTCTGGAGAAAATCAGACCCAGCTGAAGAACATGTGTCCATGGGGGAAACCCGGGAAACTGAGTCTCCCCACACAATAGCAGAGATTCTCATCTTGCATCCTCTCCTGAGCTAATGACCAAGGTGGATGTCCCGGGTGGGTGGGCCTGTGGAATGGGAGAGGGGAGGAAGTCTATTGTCATGCAGAGGGACATGGAAAGACTTGTCTGAAGCTTATCCCCTGCACCGGGGTCAGGTCGGGAAGGGACAGCACAGAGGTGAGCAGGAACCTACCGGCCTCTCTGTGGTGGGGCTGGCCCCGGGGCAGGCGTGGGGGTGATGGCTGGAAGTGGGATGGCGCGTGAGTTGGCACCAGCCAGCGGTGGAGGCAGAGACTCAGAGGTCAGGGATCTCTCTCTCTGTCTCTGTCTCTGTCTCTCTCCCTCAGGGAGCTGAGGAGAGTAAGGTGGCGCCCCCTGCCCACCTCGCCTACCTCTCCATGGGCCCTTCTTTCTCTGGCCGCTCCGGGAGCCCTGCGGGCTTGGGTTCAAGCCCCCACACACCGCACAGGCAAAGGGCGCATGCGCGACCGCCGGGGCCTAGGGCTGGCCTCGGGGGGGGGGGGGTCCTCAGTGAAGGCCCCGCCCTCCCTCCAGGCTCTGACCCAGCTGCAGCTCTTCCATCGCCGCCCTTCTGGACTCGGCTTCAGCTGTCTGCCTCCCCTCCCCCACTCCCACTCAGCTTGCAGGCCGCTTCCCTGCCTTGAAAGCATGGCTCTGGCCCTGAGGGCCACAGACCTACTGGGCTTCAAGCTCAAGGCTCTGCCTGGGCCTGCTGCTTCGGCCAGGGGCTCATTTTTTCCTGGAAAGACAAAGCCATGGCCTCACCCCACGCCTGCACTTTGCCACGGCAGGCAGCCCAGATGTAGGAAAGGCTCTGTGGAGTCAGAAGTGCCGAGACAGGCAGATGGCACCAGAGGGTTTGGGGGCCAGGGCGCAACTGGGCTAGCCCCTCCTCCCGGGAGTCGGGGAGGCCCGGCCTTCCTAGTGCCCAGGCCACGGCTCCGGGGAGAAACCCGCCATGGAGGGCACGCGGGAGGCCCTCTGCCTGAGGTGGCAGGTGTCACGCCAGGGCCACTGCAAGCCTGGCTCGGCTTGCCTGCTTTCTCCAAAGGAGGCTGGCCGACCAGCCGAACCTGGCACCTGGGCCAGGCCCCTTCCAAGGGGACGAGTTGCAGAGGATAGAGCCCTGGGGGCGGCTGCCAAGTCTCCTGGGGCGTGTGCTGGGCCCCCGTCAGAGGAGGAAGCAGCCTGGTAAACGGTGTGCCAGGCCTGAGATCTGGAGGCCTCCCACAGCCGGGTCCCTGTCCTGCCCAGGCCCCCCGAGGGAGGACGATGGTCGGGCAGTGGCGAGCGGGTGGGGCTGGCGCCGAGCCTGCCCTTGGATGCCCCGGGGACCTGCGCCGGGGGATGGGCTGCCCCTGGCCAGGTCTGAGGGACCGACCCAGCTCGGGGCTGTCGGGGGCAGAGAGAGAACCCCCCTCCGCCCTTTCCCTTCAGGTTCTTAGGGCTGGCCAAATCCTTCCCAAGACAGCTTGTCTGGAGAAAATCAGACCCAGCTGAAGAACATGTGTCCATGGGGCAACCCGGGAAACTGAGTCTCCCCACAACAATAGCAGAGATTCTCATCTTGCATCCTCTCCTGAGCTAATGACCAAGGTGGATGTCCCGGGTGGGTGGGCCTGTGGAATGGGAGAGGGGAGGAAGTCTATTGTCATGCAGAGGGACATGGAAAGACTTGTCTGAAGCTTATCCCCTGCACCGGGGTCAGGTCGGGAAGGGACGGCACAGAGGTGAGCAGGAACCAACCGGCCTCTCTGAGGTGGGGCTGGCCCCGGGGCAGGCGTGGGGGTGATGGCTGGAAGTGGGATGGCGCGTGAGTTGGCACCAGCCAGCGGTGGAGGCAGAGACTCAGAGGTCAGGGATCTCTCTCTCTGTCTCTGTCTCTGTCTCTCTCCCTCAGGGAGCTGAGGAGAGTAAGGTGGCGCCCCCTGCCCACCTCGCCTACCTCTCCAGGGCCCTTCTTTCTCTGGCCGCTCCGGGAGCCCTGCGGGCTTGGGTTCAACCCCCCACACACCGCACAGGCCAAGGGCGCATGCGCGACCGCCGGGGCCTAGGACTGGCCTCGGGGGGGGGGGGGTCCTCAGTGAAGGCCCTGCCCTCCCTCCAGGCTCTGACCCAGTTGCAGCTCTTCCATCGCCGCCCTTCTGGACTCGGCTTCAGCTGTCTCCCTCCCCTCCCCACTCCCACTCAGCTTGCAGGCCGCTTCCCTGCCTTGAAAGCATTGCTCTGGCCCTGAGAGCCACAGACCTACTGGGCTTCAAGCTCAAGGCTCTGCCTGGGCCTGCTGCTTCGGCCAGGGGCTCATTTTTTCCTGGAAAGACAAAGCCATGGCCTCACCCCACGCCTGCACTTTGCCA